>NW_009621345.1:0-1601 GCF_000690535.1 Cariama cristata | reverse complement strand
GATAATAACTGCAGGAAACTGCATCCAGTTGTTTGGGTTGGTTTTTTTTGGGGGGGGGATCAATTACAAGAAATGGACTAAAAGGCCAAATCAAGTACATAAAACTCAGCAGTGGGATGATATAATATAAGCAATGCAATGCTTCTTTTCACAAAACGTGTCTATTTTCAATTTGTGCTGCCCTGAGGAAAAAAGTAGAAATAAGGTGATTGCATCTTTCTGATCGCTGGGAGCTGATTTTTCAGCCGTGACTTTGAGAGGGTGATTTTTTTTCTTTTTTAATTAAAGAGGCTGGCAAAACAGAACTTAGCTGTTATCTAATCTAATGTTAGCTGTATCTTATCCATTAGGATTGTAGAGGTTTGTAATAGCAGTATTAAAACTACTCCAATTGGAAAATGAATGGGACTGTCTGGGTGTGGAAGAACCAGGAGGGGTGGCACGAGATGAGCTGTAGGAAAGGCAGGTGCTGATGGCGACTGAGTTGGCAGATATTAAGTTCCCAGTACACCTACATGTAGTCCATTGGGACACCCAGAACAGGTAACAAAGGGTAACCTAAAGCAAGGGACATCCTAAAAGAAAGGGAAATCTAAAGGGAAAAAAAAAAAAAAAAAAGACAGATCACCTATGTATGCCAATAAAAGGTGAAGGTGGGAAGAAAAGGACAAATCCGTTTCAGGTAAAAAGACAAGATACTTTAATAAGCAAATCCTAATGCTTCACAGAATTGGAACAGAATGGAGAGGCAAAAGATCACGACCATTTTCAGATCTGAAAGAGTACAAGAAAGACTCGTCCAAAACCAGGGCCTGAAGGCTAAACTAAGGACAAGGAGATGATGGGGGCTGGGTAGCTGGCATTCCTTTTCCTTCCTATTGCTGCAAGGAAACCTGGCCAAATGATTGGGATATACGTGGCTATAGGTAAACAGGCTATTTGAACATACAGCATGGCACTTGTAAGAACGTGTGTGTGAGAGTGTTGCTGTATATTTTAAAATAAAATTATTTTCCCCTTCTATAGGTTGTGCATTGAGTTTTGCTACGCTGCTGCTAGAGCAAAGCAATGTTAATTACTACAAAATCTCTGGCTTAAGAGTTCAACTACAGGTCTCCAAGTACAGTTGCCTTCCTCAGCATTAATTTGTGTGTTGTTTTGAACTTATGAACAAACATGTATGGCAAAGCTCATATTTACCTTCTAATTTGTTTGCATCCTTCCCTGCAATCCCACTTCCACAAAGAAAAGAAATGCTGGCTCTGCCATGACAGGTGTTGGTCCTCTCACTTGTGTTACGGATCAGGATAAAAATGATAACTGAGAGCCTGGTTCCCAGTGGAAAGGGCAGCTGTCTCATTGCTAAAATGACTTCCAGAATGGGTAGAGATTTTTTTTGTTTGAAAAGAGTGCTAAAACTAGGATAAAACTAGTAAAAAATTGTAAAAAGATAACCATTCTGTCATTTCTGAATTACTTAGTGATTTTTTTCTTATTTTGTAACATATTCATGAAAAGCTACAAAAAGGGAAGATTTGAGAAAAATACAAAATTTCAGCTGCTCAGCAACATATCCTGGCATTCCTTTTATATATATAAAT
>NW_009621344.1:5044-5251 GCF_000690535.1 Cariama cristata | reverse complement strand
TTCTCTGCAGCAGGACTTGCTAATCACATTATCTCCCACACCAGGTCCCAGAGGGCTTCTACTTTAGAGTGAAAAATGTTGGTGTCTAGTCACTGCAATCCCATGAAGTTGCCTCAAACCATTCTACAAAACTAAAGGTAATTGAATAAGTTCTTATAGATTTTCCATCTCAGGGGTTCACCTCTCCCCAGGAGCCGTTAGTAAACC
>NW_009621344.1:861-4273 GCF_000690535.1 Cariama cristata | reverse complement strand
AGACGTGTAAATAGGCACGGTGACAGGCAGGCGTAGATGGGGTTTGTCCTATGTGTGGCATTGGAAATACAAGCAGAGTCTCTGGGAGCACCTGCTGTGATTTAAAATAATCCGAGCCACTTGGGAATGTTTGAAAGTATTAAACAATATACTTCTTACTGACAGATGTTGGTCAAACTATAAACTCAGCTCTGTTCCTAAAACGAGCTGTTGAACTGCTTTGCTGAATCATTTACCAAATTAGTCCTCAAACCATTTGCATTTAGAAACTGCTGGGGAGGTAATCGCGCCATCGGTAAGTGCCACATCGGTTCTAACCTTGTTTCAGCAGAGCCGCTGCCCTTTTAGCAGGAGATGCAGTTAGAGCCGTTGTTTTGCGACCAGGGAACACCTGCGGCACAGCAGGGAGCTGAATGTTGTCATTGTGATTTGCGGTATATTGATTAAAACCAACCAAAGCTTCCTTCCTCAAAGTACTAATTGTTGCTGCTTTGGCACTCGTCAGGGGTCGATGGGCTGTTTAATTACGAGTCTGTGCTTGGAGCTGCTCGATGTGTCTTTCTCCGTTGCCTTCCTTGTACAAGGGTGTCCCGTATGGGGCTCTGTGGGTGCCCCTGTGCGGTGCTGGGCTCTGTTGGGGTCAGGGCACAGGAGACTGCGGGCTCCATCCCTGCTCCTGCCTGATCTTGCTTAGAAAAAGCCATGGGCATTGCCGCTTGCTTGTACTGACCTGAAGTTGTGGGTAACTGTTGGGGGAAATACTTGGGATAAATACCTGGCAGAGCTGCAGAATTTCTCCCTTTAACCCTCTGGCTGGGGGAAGCATGGTCCATGGTGGTGGGTGCTTTCAGGAAGGCAACTTGTTGGTCTGGACTGGCTCATCTCTTTCTGGATCTGCCCCTTTGCATCTCAGTCTCACCTTTTTGCAGTTTGTCTATCTTTTCCTTTCCCGCTGTGCTTTTTGCCTCCCCGCAAGGTATTTGCCTCTCTTCTCCTCAGTTCCTTATTGCAACCAGTTGCTAGCACCACTGCTATACCAGCATCGTCCCTGGGCAGCCCCAAGCATTGCATTGACCTGCTCCACCCTGGTTTTGGAGCTGCTGGATCAGATCCATTACTGAGCTCACACCACCAGTCCACCAGTGTCCACCCAGGGGCCGCATCCTGCTGAGGAGCTGCTCGTGCAGGCGTCCCTCCTTCCCACTGCAGGTCCACTATCAAAGTTTTGTTATTTTCCAGGTTCAGTCCTCCAGCACCTAAATTTTTCATCAAACCCCAACCAGCAAAGAAGAAGGAAGCCTGGCTGGAGCGCTCGGCGTCTGCAGAGAGCAGCTCCAGGGATGGAAGTGTGGAGGAGCCAGCCAAAGCCCTGGCAGCGGTGGAGGATCCTGCCCAAGAGCCAACAGATGTAGATGACTTCCTGGAAGCAAAGGTAGATTTTCTTGTACGCCTACCGCTTACATTGCCTCCCCCAGCTTGTCCCTGAAAAGCTGTGCTCGTGCCAACCTCCCTTTTTGTTGTCCTGAGAGCGGGCTGGGCAGCTTGGCCAGCGGCTGGACACGGGGCTTCTGGGGAGGGAGGAAGAGGATAATTTTGCTTGGAGAAGCCCACTGAGATCCTGTTGAGTTTGGGGTTTTTTTGCTTGGTTTTTTTGACAATGTAAAACGAGGCTTTTATCTGCATCACAATGCGAAGGCTTCCAGTTTCCCTCCTGTCTCAAGCCAAGCCAAGTACTGATCTCCATGTACGACCTTCTCAACTCCAACTAGAGCCACCCATTTTCATGTCTCTGCCTTCACCCAAGATCTGGTATTGCAGAGCTGTCTTTATAAAACGAGACTTGGCAAAGTCGCTGTCTCTTTCTCCTAGCGTGGAGAATGGCCTTTGGTCTGCTGACCTTCCCGGTGAAGCTCGGTGCTTTGGAGCTTGACCTTGGTGCTAGTGGGAACTGGCACCTTGTTCTGCATCGTGTGGGACAGAGGCTGCTCCTGGGGCAATAAAAAAAGGATGTAAGAAAGCACAGGAGGTTCTACAAGTGCCAGCCTTGGCATTAAGTTCAAGAAGAGGGATTGCACCTGCTCATATTCAAAGATCAGTTGTTTTAATATTATAACTCTGCACTTTTTTTCTGAATCAGGAGAAATGATACCTTGTAGATGTCAAGAATAGTGTAGCCAAATGTTTTTGGATGGAAGCATGAAGTCATCTTTATTTCCTGCTTTGTTGCCATGTATGCACAAATAAACCAGGGAAGTTCAAGTGAATGTGGCTGAGTAGGACTCAAAATTACTTCAAAGGATACATCTGGATTAAAGCGTCATCTTCTGCTTGTGTCATTGTATCAGGGCAATATCCATTTAACCTCCATGGGGAGGTGGGAGATCATAAGCCTAGGAAAGATGTGGGTTAGCATCTTTGGCAATATGCGCTTGGCGAAGCTTTGCTAGGTTTGAAAATGTGGAGATGACAGAAAGAGCATTGAAACACGAGAGGAGTCAGCCCTCCCCAGTGCTGTATCTACCAGGGAGATGTTGCCTCTGATTAGGGCTAAGGATGTCCCGTAAATACTCTTGCAGATTCTGCTGACATCAAGGCCCGAGCACAAAGCACTTCTTCACGTTAGTGGAGAAGCTGGTATTCTTAAACTTCAAGAGCAGTCACAAAGCCCTCATTTATAAATAGGGGTCAGAAACCCAGAGATGAGGTTCTGTTTGAAAGATGGCACCTCTGAGGTTGAACACCAGCTCTCAGCTGCTGAAGACAGAAAAACATCTCAGCTGCCTTCCTCAGGAAGGTGTCGTTTGAGGAGAACGACTTGGTGGAGATCCGCAGCTCTCCAGCACTGACGAGTGTACGAGATGAAACTCAAGCACTGTCTGAAATTAGATAGTTCTGCCAAGTGCTTTCTAAGTCCTTATTTTCCTGGTTAGGATACTTACTTGCAACTGCGTTCCTGTTTCTGTCACAGAGAACCTGACCTGTGCAGGCCTGGGGTTCTCGGTGTGTTCCTTGGGCAGGAGTGAGTGAAGCCGGGCTGGCACAAGGGTGCAAAATGCCCTTGAGGTCTCTCCCAGGTCCAAGTGCTGGGGACACCCAGCTTCCTCATGCAAGCTTGCATGTAGGAGGTGCGGACAGAGCCCGGGTCTCATCTGTGGGTGGGCTTGGACCCACACTCAACTGGTGGCATGAACATACCTGTACTTGATTTGCACTCGGGTCCCATCTCAGCTGCTCCTGGCTTGATGGAGCCTGCAGCAGAGTGGTTTCAGCCAGACCAACCAGCTGCTTACTACAGCCCATGGTGCTTGTTTTCCAGCTGCTACCATCTACTGCTGTGGAACTGGAAGGTGCTGCAGAGTCTCAGAGCTTGGTGAAGATCAAGGAATTGATACCGTTCATGGAGGCAGAGGCC
>NW_009621344.1:0-215 GCF_000690535.1 Cariama cristata | reverse complement strand
GTCCACAAAGCCATGACTGCTCTTCTGCATCAATTTCCATGCTCTACATCTCCATCTCTCCTCCCATACCACCAGGTTTTTGATATCCTGCCACTGTATGGTGTGCTGCCGTGAGGCGAGAGCCAGTGGGTCACGTTCACCTTGTTTGGCCATACCAACATCGTTGCCCGTGTCATGGCGCTGTGGATGGTGGAGGGAGGCCCGACCTATGAGAT
>NW_009621343.1:24715-39927 GCF_000690535.1 Cariama cristata | reverse complement strand
GGCTTTAAACTGGAAGAGGGAAGATTCAGCTCAGATATTAGGAAGTTGTGGATGCCCTGTCCCTGGAAGTGTTCAAGGCCAAGTTGGATGGGGCTTTGGGCAACCTGGTGTGGTGGAAGGAGCTGGAACTTGATGAGCTTTAAGGTCTCTTCCAACCCAAACCATTCTATGAGTCTATGAATAGTCATTGAGGGTGGGTGAAAATTGACCTCGCCACCTAGTTCTGCAAAGCTGAGAAAAGCAAAGTCCCAGAGCCAAGAGTACGGTTGTTTCCTCTTTCCTCTCCTCTCCTGTCTCCAAGCCCGGCATGAGATGGATTTGTGTGAGACAGAAGCAAAGTTTCTAAACCAGAAAGCTGCCTATTGGCAGCATTCAGATTGCATGTGCGTTAGGAATGATAATTTTTAAAAATCAGGCCTTCCCTCACCCACCAGGGATGTTTCTATGTTCCCATGTAGCTTTTGTTCTATTTAAGTATCCGGATCTATCTTTTTGGATTGTTTGGATTTCAGAGGTGTTGCTATTTGCAGTTGCTGAAATCCTACCCTGACGCCATCACATGCTGATTACTAAATGCTGAGAAATGTAGGATCTTGGCTGTTGACCTGGGAAAGACACTTGATGATTTTAATGAATGGGCAGGACAGGGACAGCTAGGGGGGGAGCAGCACACCATGTGTTGGGCTGCTACTGAATCGGGGAAGGGAGCACAAATTGTCGTAGGGAAGATAGTTTTTTGCTGAATTTACAGATGCAGTTGGGCATGCTGGAGACACATAGCATCTCTGATTCCCAAAGCTGATGGGGAAAAAAATAACTTGATTTCTCCCCAGAAGAAAGCTGGAGGCTTTCAGGGCTGCTGCGTATGAACCTGGCCTGGGCAAGTAGGGCCATTAGCGCTGGCATCCCTCTGGCGTGGTTCAGCTCTGGGTGCAGCACAAGTAATTGTTATTTGTTTTGTTTTGTTTTTTCTTTTTTTCTCTAGGAGGAAATAGCACATTCTTGGGAATGCAAACAATTCGCAACCCTCCTGCACCACTCCCTGCTACTCTCCTGGAGGCTGGAGCCTGTGGGGAGCAGCAGTGGGGCTGCCTGACCTGGGGTCCCCCAGGGAGTCAGACCCATGTCAAAGGGAGATGTTGCCCTTTGGGAAGAGCTGTGGTCCCAGCGAATGCACAGGACTGGTGATATAATGTAGTTAGAGCAAAACCATGGGGCAGTCAGGGTGGGCCCTGAGGTTTAGCCCACCCAGGGAGGCAGATGGCTAAGGGGATGCAGGGTTTCGGGGATCACCGGTGTTCAGGGCTGGTTGCCAACCCCATGCTCCCATCCCAATCTCCCTGCTGACGTTACAGGGCTCTGGATCAGGCATTGCTATATTTGTTCTTGGTGGCTGCACCCTTCTGCTCTGCTGTTACTGGGCTGTGCCATGAGGGGAGTCTAGCCTAGATCAGAAACCCACTGCTGGATGCCAACCAGGGCATGGTTTAGTAGACATGGTGGCATCAGGTATACGGTTGGACTTGATGATCTTTGAGGTCTCTTCCAACCATAACGATTCTATGATTCTATGTGGTTATACAACGAGGCACACACAACATGTTCAGCATCTTAAAACCTGTTGTACATTTGGGGGTTGTGCTCCTCCCATCTCCCTGATCCTCCTCCCATCTCCCTGATCCTCCTCCCTTATACTGGAAACCCAGATAAGAAATTTGGTTAGGTGAGAGTTCCTGTTGACACTTATTTTATGTCTGTGCAGGCAGAAAAGCTGAGGGTGACAAAGGGGAGCATCAACAACCATCGTGTTTGGACAACACGTACCCATCCTACCCACTGAAGCTCAGCTGCATGTTTAGGACTGCCACTGGATCCATGCTGGTATTTGCCTATTGATGATCATTTCCCAAAACATCTTTGTTCCTGGAAAGCCTCAACAAAATGTTCTGCAAGAGATGAACAGGGAGCAGTTGGAGACCACAGCTCTGAGCGCTCCAGGCAGAGCTCCCTGGTGAGTCTTTGCAAAGGAATTCTGTATTCCTCCCACCACTTTGCCCTGCTCTTACTCTTTGTAGTCTGCCCAAAGCGACTGGAGCAGGGAAACGTAGTGTTGTTCCTTTGCAGACTCTATAGAAGCTTTTCAAAGGAATTGGAGGTACATAGAGAATTTTGCCAGGTAATTTTAATGCAAACATTCAATGTCTTGATACTAGCAGAGATATATTGCTGATGGGGCTGTGAGACATGTGCCCTGTTCTCTTGGAGTCTCTGTCTTGTCTTGAGACAAGGTGTCTGATTAGATAAATGCTTCCAAGTGCTCATCCCTCAGCTGTAGCCGTGGGCTGTGGCTTTTCTTCACATGCAACATATGCAACGGGAAACTAAATGGAGCCAGGGCACAGGTCTAAACATCGTCCCATTATCACCTGTACCGCACACGCCTTGGCACGATTTTAGCCCATGCCAAACAGTGCCCTTCAAACAGCGTCTAGACATGGCCCAAGGATAGCCCAGGTCTGAGACCATTCCCAACAAAAACCTGGATGCAACTGCAGTTGACTGAAAAGCAGAGGGGATGGGAGTCAAGCTGGGTCACTTGGCCTCAGGGACAAATTCTAGTCTCTGGCTCATTTCTTTGGTAATGTACATGAATCCAGTGTGTTTGGAAATCCATCACTGTGGACTAACTGCGCTTGGTGACCTCTTTGAAGGTAAATGGTCTCAGCTGTTCACCTGCTGTTCATCCCTGGGTGAGCGACATTTGCCCCGTTGGCACAGGGAGTCCGGCCCTTGCATGTTCCTGTGCTCACCTGGGGGAGAGCTCAGCATCCGAAGCTCCGCTGTCACTTGCTGGGACAGCAAGGGCGGTAACCAGGAAGCTTCTCCAAAAACAACGCCATTATTTGTCTTCAGATGCAGGCTTTACTGAGACTATTCATCATATAACAATAAGTCTTCATGTCAACTGTGTTTGGTCCTGCCAAGTCTATTACCTGAACGGCCTCTTTGTTCTGTCCATGCTACAATCTCACATCAACTTCTGGATGAAGCGATCTCTCACCGCACGTCACGTGTGCCGCTTGGAACAATTCTCAATCCACAGCTTTGTGACTGTTTTCTATGGTTTCCCCACACTGGCTCATTTGTTTCATTTATATTAATTACCCCTGCTGAGCTTCAGTTCCTTATGGTCCTCGTTTTCACAGGTACAAAAGTCTCGAATTTTCCACCTGCCTGAAGCCTCTTATCTAGTCCTCCAGGATTCTTCAACTCAAGGCTTCCCACGGTGCTGAGAAACTCAAATCTTTCTCCACTCCAGCCTTGAGTAAAATTGCATCTGGGGCCATCTGGGCATGCCGGGTCTTCATTTGTCCCACTGGCTGCAGAGCTCAAGGACCCTTGGCAAGAAAGCCAACCGATACCTGAACTTCACGACTGCATCTACCCTTGTAGGACAAGTCTGTCCTCCTGAGGCTAACCAGCGTGGCTGGGCCACGTTCATCATGCTCGCTTTGGCTGGGATAGAGTTAATTTTCTTCATAGTAGCTGGTATGGGGCTATGTTTTGGATTTATGCTGGAGACAGTGTTGATAATTCAGGGATGTTTTTGTGAGGGCTGAGCAGGGCTTACCCAGAGCCAAGGCCTTTTCTGCCTCTCACCCCACCCCGCCAACGAGGAGGCTGGGGGGACACAAGGAGTTGGGAGGGGACACAGCTGGGACAGCTGATCCCAACTGACCCAAGGGATATCCCATACCGTCTGACGTCATGCTCAGCATATAGAGCTGAGGGAAAAAGAAGGCGGGGGGGTGGGGGCGGGGGGATGTTCAGAGTGATGGCGTTTGTCTTCCCAAGTCACTGATGGAGTGAAGGAGTGGCCATGTGCAGACTACCTGTAAGGAACGGTTGCTTGCCCTGGTGACTCCCAAACCGCACCTGGGTCACGTTTGGCACTAGCTGGGTCATGCCAAAGCTGGGCCATGGGCTGTTCCAAATTTCAGCTTCTAGGTGAATTAAATCCACAGCCTATGCCCTTGTATTTTTTAACTTACTGGTATAGGTATAGCCTGTGCCATGGGGAAAGGGCAAGAAGTCACCGTTTCTCAAGAATGGAATTTCTAGACAGAGCAGTTGAATGGCTGGTACTGATACAAAAGGGTTAAAAAATTTAAATTAACAGATAAATAGGTGCCCAGCGCTGAATAAAGTAATGCCTGCTCTTTCATACATCAAGTGTTAGAGAGTTTTATCCCTGACTTTCGGTGACAGTACCTTCTCAGCCCCAAGTGAGGAGCTGTGAGACAGGCTGCCTGGGTCATCCTGGGGTGAGCAAACCATGAGTTATGGCCCCATCCATCATGCCATGGTATTTTTTGCTCTCACCTGTGCTGGAATGTTCCCAAGTCTGCAGGAGGCACCTGGACACACTTCAGGTGACCTCCAGCTCTGTCCCAGGAAACACACACCTGCTGGTAGAAGGCCTGGAAATGTAAAATCTTCCACCCTGTATTGCCCATTTGCATTCTTCTTGCCCATCCAAACCTGTATTAAAACTCTTTCTGTGAATTTAATTCCAGACCAACCACCCACATTTACAGCTGAATATATTTAAGCCTGGTAATAACATATAATGGCTTTTTTATATCCCAGCCAAGAGCGGCCAAGCTGGATGCCAGATCAATTCACTCTGGGTGCAGCAAACCACCAACCTCTCTGTGTCCGCAGACCGTGATGTACAATGCCTGTTGACTTGGGCTGTGGATGCTCCCAAAGCATGCTCTGCGGCGCTGGACACAGGAGGAATCCCCCAGAGAGTCTTGCTCAAGCACTTGTCTACTCTGAAGCTCATGGTGGTTGCTGAAGTCACCAGTCCCAAGACGCGCTTTAGCTCGAGATCCTGGAAAGGTGACAAGGAGATGTGGCCTGGCATGGGGATGGAGGCAGCTATGCCATGAAGCCCACTAGCTGGCAGGAGGACTTGCAGACCTGATTCCTACACCTCCAATCCATGCCAGCTTTGCTCGTCCTTCCCAAACAGAGCTGTCCTCCTGCCACACAAGGTGGAGAAGAAAGCATATCCCAAGCAAATCCTGTGGGTTGAGACTGGCAAAGGAAGCAGACTAAGTACGTGTGTGGAGGTGAGGTATGCTTTAACCACAAGCAACGTCTGGGCTGCTTTATTGGACTGTTCCTTAATCTGTTGAAGAGGAATCTGTCCTGGCTTTATTACAGCTTTTATTATTGGGTGACATGTTTCTGGTGGTAGCGACTGGCACGCACAGCTCAAGACACAGAGGAACACCTGGAAAACACTGCTGATCCCTCCCTGCGTCTGCGCTCGCCTTTCTTCTCCTCTTTTCCTGGTTGTGTGATCCACTTCAGTGCTCACCTTCACGGCACACTTTCTCACCAGGACTAAGCCCAGAGGTGAGTTGCCACAGTCCTTTGTTTTTTCGATAGTTGTTGGAGGAGGAACCTGACTTGGGCTGCGAGAGAGAGGCACCGCGTACAGGAGGGAGGGGGTTGTGGACATCGGTTTTCACCTCCGATTGCAAGGAGGCATTGCTTCCCTATTTTCTTATCGTGTCTGTCAGTAGTATAGGTACCGGTGATACACGAAATAGGTGACAGGTGCCTAACCCACCAGCTTTTGCTGGAAATCTTGTTGTTTTGGGGAATTTTAGAGCTACCTGTAAGACCACGGTGAAGTGCAGGCTGATGCTATATGGGTTTCCTTGTCCTTAGGTCAATGTTGGCATGCGTTTAAGATTGTCCTGTTAGTCTTCATCACTGCAAAAGCAGCAAGATCTGGGCTTTGGGACACAAGAGAGCAGCCCCATGCTCTTAGGGACCACAACAAGTGGGTCAGTAAAAGCAATGGGGTGTTGCAGACCTGAAAGACCATGACTATTATCTGGTACGGAGGAGCAGCCAGCAGGATGCTGATGATAAAAGCGCTGGTGGTGATGCTATGACAGAGCCTGTTGGAAGCTGGAGGGGTGGTGGGCATACAAGTGCTAGCTGTGCTGAGAAGCCTGTGGCTACTCTTCTTCACAGGACACTGAAGCGAAACACACGGTGACAAACAAGGCCGTTAATTAGTACAGACAAGCTGTTTCAAAAGGTTCGATGAGATCGTCAACTGAAAGAGAAGGAAACACATATAGCACCAGCCTGCACGCCCGAATGGTTTATAGGTAGCTGTCAGATCCCCCCAAACATGGGTAAAGGGAGCTCCCCCACCCGACATCTCTGTGTGATGCTGACAGCAAAATCCAGTTTGTGGTTCACGGGCCACTAGCCCGTTCTTCTGGTTTGTGTCATCTTTTTGGGAAACCTCTTGGGTCTTTTCCTTACTGTGCCCACAGACATGTTCTTCTGAAGCTGACATTTTGTTCTGGTTCTCCACCTTCGCAGGCAGCGTTGCCCATGCCTTGCAGCCCCATGCAAAGCCCAAAGTCTGCCCCAGTGCTCCTGTCCTCCCGCTGGGCTGGGCTCGGATGCAGGGACTCGCCTTTGCACGTGACACGATTTGTGCTGGGGGTCCCTCGGTGGCTTTCTCGGGGAGGTCTGTCGCTCTTGGGCACGTTCCAACTTCTCCATGCCCCCCACCCTTTTGGTACCTCTCTGCCCTCATGAGGTTTCTGCCCACCCCAGACATGGTAAAGTGGGGAACTCCAGCCTGGCCATTTTCTATCTATGTTTTTATGACTGTAAGTTTTTAATCTCTGTACCTTTATAAATATATATCTATAAATCCATACGCAGCTATATTTATGTAGAATATATAAAATTGTATCTATATCTAAATTTTTAAAAGCCATATATATTTGTATACTCCTTTATGTATACTTCTATATATTGTTTAGAAGTATAAAATACACATTTATATACTCTCTATATAGTATATAAATGTGTATATTTTAATACATGAGCATTTCCCGGTCCAAAGGAGGCAGGCAGCCAGCCACAGGGGGCTGCCGGAGAACATGTGGGCAATGACACTGTCAAAAGTGTTGGTCTCCCAGAGGGGAGCACATAGTGGTCCTTTTCTGAGGTACTTCAGGCTATGCTGGTAGCTAGTCCTGCCAGCCAATCACAGGGCTGCCTGAGACCATGTGGGTATGACGGCGTCAAGAAATGGCTGTCAGCCAATCACAGAGCAATAAGACGTTTAAAAAAAAAGCCCGACAGTTCCCTGCCATTCAATGGTGGCCCCCTGTCCTAAAATGGTGGCCAAAACAAAATGGCAGCCCCGTGTAGGCAGATGAAAGGCCTTCCGGGTCTGATGTACTTCTGGGTAAACGGGAAGGGATGGCTGCTCCTGCCAGCCAATCACAACAGAGCACAGGACCAGAAGAGGGGGAGTGGCTTCTGGACCCTAAGGCTGCTGGGAGGAGGCGGGATTTCTGGCAGAAGCTGGTGGGCGGGGCACCTGTCCCTCCTCCGCGTGCCTGTCAGCGGTGCCTGTGGTGCTGCTGGCCTTTTTCGGGTCACCGGGGTCACCGGCCGCCCCGTGACAGAGCAGACAACCGCGTGTCCGGAGGAGCCTGTCACGGGCGACTCTTCTAGGAAATGGCGGGAGGGAGAAGGGGCTGACGAGGAAAGGCAGTGGGTGGTGATGGAGGGGAGCCTGGCGTCTGTGGCAGGATGGCAGCGCCCTGCGGGTGAGAGCGTGCGTAAGCGCCTTGTGTACGACGCGCTAGAGGTGACCTTTCTTTCCGCAAAGAGGCGGCTGGAGGTAAATGCATTTCAGGTCTTCACGCTGGCCCCTGCGCCCCTGTACGTACCGCCCTGCCAAACCGTGTACCCGGAGCCACCTCCCTGCTGGGGTCAGCGTGCACCCGTCACTCGCTGTCCTCTCTGTGGTGTTTGCAGATCCATTCATGGAGCTCGTGGAAGGGAAGATCTCCTGCAAGAAACTCCTCGCCTTCCTGCTCTTCAGCTTCATCCTCATCTCCTGTCTCTTTGTTTCTCTTCATGAGTTCAGGACTTCTGAACCAGAGCGTTACAATTCCAATCCCTCTGCACAAACAGCCCGTGCTGGAAATACCAGCACCCCACCAAAGAGTGAAGGCAGACTGACCATCCTGCTGTGGAAGTGGCCCTTTGGGCACCACTTTAACTTCGTAAACTGCTCGGAGCTCTACGGCACCCCGGACTGCCACTTCACCGTCAACCGCAGCTGGTCCCAAAAGGCTGATGCTGTGATTATGCATCACAGGGATGTGTGCAGGGACACGGAGGGGCTGGCCCAGCTCCCCAGACTCCCATCCCAGCGCTGGATCTGGTTCAACCTGGAGTCCCCAAGTCACTCTCCAAACTTAGGTGCCATGGACAACCTCTTCAACCTGACCATGTCTTACCGGAGAGACTCGGACATCTTCACCCCTTATGGGGAACTGCAGCTCCTTGGCCAGCCCCAGCCCCTCAGCATCCCACCCAAGACCAAGCTGGTGGCCTGGGTAGTCAGCAACTGGAAAGCAGGCTCCCACCGGGTAAAGTACTACCAGGAGCTGAAGAAACACATCGCTGTGGATGTCTATGGGCGGCATCACTTGCCCCTGCCCTGGGACAAGCTCCTTCCCACTCTGTCCCAGTACAACTTCTACCTGGCTTTCGAGAACTCGCGGCATGAAGACTATATCACCGAGAAGCTCTGGAGAAACGCCTTGTCCTCTGGCACCGTCCCTGTCGTGCTGGGACCTCCTCGAGAAAACTACGAGCGCTTCTTGCCCGCTGACTCCTTCATCCATGTTGATGACTTTGCCAACGCTGGGGACCTGGCGCGGTACCTGTGGGACCTGAGCAGGGACGCCGAGAGATACCAGCACTTCTTCCAGTGGCGCAAGTGGTTGAAACCAGTGGCGGGGGCTGACTGGGCCCTGCACGTCTGCAGAGCTTGTCACTTCTTGCAGACGACGGAGGCCAGGTACCGGGTTGTGCCCGATCTGTCTGAGTGGTTCGTGTAACTGCTCTTTGCTCGGCTCTCTGTTCCCCTGCCATCTTTTTGTCCTTGCCGGCGGGTTGCAATTTCACAGGGTGATTGAACTTGATGGAAATGGAGGGACAAGAGGAGCTTTGAAGCGAACAAGGACAAGGAAGCAATTAGGTGTTTGTGTTTCTTTGTCTTACTGGAGAATAGACTGTCAGATAGAGTAGTACATTGGATTTTTTTGCTGATTTATTAATTACCTGAACAACTTGTTTTACCGGCTGCAGCTTGGTCTTTGGAGAAATTCACCTTCAGTCTCTGCAAACAATTCTGGATCAGCTCCACAGGCTGGAGAGCTGAAGCAAGTGGCCAAGAGGGGAAGGTGAAATAGCGATACCTACCATAAACCTGTTTCAAGGACTTAGTCCTGTGCAAAGCTGCCACTTGAAGGGGCGGCCACACCACGAGGGAACTGGCCGCGCTCCTCCCTCCCAGCCCCACAGCCCCCAGTCCTGCCCTTGCTCTGCCTCGGGCTCTCCCCGACGGCCTTTGGGGTGCTGCATCAGGATGCTAAACGGGCAGAAAACAACTCAATTTATTTTACAAGGCTGTTTTTCGGACAGGTTAGCCAGACAGCGTGGTACAGGTAAGGTGTGGGGTGCTAAGCATGCCCCTGAAAGAACCATAAGTTTTAGTGCCTGCAGCACCCTGTGACAAGGAGGTACTCAGGACCAGCGCATGATGAGGTACTTTCTCCTCTGGACCTCGAACATCGCAACTTCTGGCATTGGCTGATACCTCTAGGCCACGTGGTTAAAAACCGGTGAATAATTGGCCTTTATTGAGCTTCCTGCTGCCAGTCAGGTCGTGTCCCTGGAAATTGTTTCCTTTTCAGGTTGGGGAGCCCCCTTGCATGGAGTCAGCGGACACAACTGTGCCCTTCCAGGCTCCCTGCTGGTACCTCTGGACATTCGGTTTGTTTTCCTGGCTGCTGCTGCTCCCTGAGCTGAGCTTTTTAAAGGTCTGTCCTGACCCCAGGATGTTTCCATGAGGAAAACCAGCTCAGAGTCCAGCAATGCATACAGAGATGCAATTGTTTTCTCCATCAGCAGCATTTAGCAAATATTTCCATAGAATTCTCTCTGCATTTCCTCCCGCAGTCCTTCTGTAGATGAAGGACCATCAGCAAGACCTTGTCTTCAGCATTGCGAGTCCTTTATTTTCATTAGCAACCTCTGCCACCTTCATTTGTTCTCTGCCTTGCAGATTGATTGAATACATTGGTCAGCACAAGCCTGAGAAGAAATTGTGCACTCTGGAATCTGACCCTTTATCCCTTCCATCTTTTACCTGTCCTCCTAACAGTACGTGTCTAGGTGAGACCTTCCTGAGGCTGCTTAGTTTCTTGAAGAGCCCTTGCTGGACCCCAGCGAACCCCTTTGGAAATTCAGGTAGAAAAATATGCCACGTCTTCCTTAGCAATGTGCTTGCTGGCTGTTTCAAAGAAGAGCAATAAATTTGTGAGGCATCAATTTTTATTGCCATATTAATTGTCCGTGCTTCTGCCTCTGCGTTGTCTGCCTGCAGACACAACACCGCTCCTCCCTCAGCAGGTAGCTCCTGGGATCTCGTCAACTGTCCCTGGTGCTCTTCCCATCTTTAGAGCCAGTTCAGTTCAGGGCAGCTGGAGAAATCTGAGACTTTAGCACTACTGATTGAGCTGATACCCATGTGGATAAGGGATAAATAATATTCTGCAGGTGAGCTCTATGAACAGTCTCTTCCCATCAATGGGCGACACGGGGGAGTTAGGATGGACGGTCACTGGTTTCACTGCTCCTGCTAGATTTGGAAGATGATGCCTGTCCCTGGGCTAAATCCTTCCACCTCAAGACTTCCATTGGGAAGACTTCAGCTTCGAGCATTGGCCTCCAGAGCTGCCTTTTGCTGGCATTGCCAGCAAAACCGATTACAAAGCAGAGTGGTTGATTAAACTGAGCAGTGATGGAGCGCTGCATGTTGGGGCGCAAAGTCCAGCTGCTTGCAAAGGGTGTTCCATTTGAAAAACCAGCTGCAATTTTCCAGGAGCTGCTAGAGACGACCTGTGCTGCATGCATGAACGAAGAAGCCAAGAGGAGTTTGCTCTTGGCTTTAGCCAAAGTCAGAAAAAGCCTTCCCAGGAAGAAACCACAGTGTAAAGCCCCATGAACATGTTCGGTTCACCTGAAATATTTTTCTTTAGCCTGTTTTGAAGGGATGTGCTGCGTGGAAGGGGAGTTCCGGGGGGTGGCAATGCTGGGTGTGTCGGGGCAGGAGCGCTGTCTCCAGGGGGTTTAGATGCCTCTTGTCGTGGTGGGTGACCGCAGATACGCAACTCTCTTGGCCAACAGCGTTTCCATTTGCCAGGTGCAGAGCAAGTGACCGTGCATGGGCACAGAGCCTGATTTTTGTCGCATTGGAGACTTGATCATCGTGCTTATCAAGATCACCCTGTGCATTAAATAGACATCTTAATAAACAGGCAATTCAGTTCCAGCTTGGATTTCATTCCTTTGAGCAACCTGCAGGGAAGCAAACGCTCGTGAACAGGCACTTCAATCCATCTGTCATTTGAGTTGGGCTCAAGGCTGCCCATGGTCCTCTGGAAGGAAACGTACCCTGGGCTCTCTGAAATTCGTCTTAATAAACACACTGGCAACCAGTAAATATTATAAACAGCATGTGATCAAAGCAGATTGAGTGGCAAATTACAATGCAGCAATGCCATTAAAATGGTTTAATTAGTTTGACTCTTTTGCATGGCTTTTTGAGTAGTAGAGCATGTATAATGTACATACACGTACAGAGCAGTTCACGTACCTCGTGCTCTTAACTTCAACCTCATTCAAACTTCAAAGGTAAGAAAGAAAATCTCTTGTTTCTGAGGAAGGCACTAGATATCAAAAGGGAGAGAGACGTGACTCCTGAAATGACGGAACCTTTTCTCATCCCGGATCAGCATTATAAAGCAGGTTCCTTTAGGCCCTTGCTCAGGTTGGTTTGCAGAGGAGCTTGGGGCGAGGAGAAAATGCTGCACTGTGAGCAGCTGAAATTACAGGGTTGCACCAGTTCAAAGAGCAACAGGACAAATTCCCAGAAGAAAACTTTGCTAAGAACCTTTCTGTGGAAAAACCTTCCCCCACCTGTTGGTCTTGGACATCCCCAAGTTGCAAAAACACCGGGGGAAAAGAATCCTCTCCAAAGCCTGTAGAAGGAAGGCACGAAGCACAGTTGAAGCCTGCCCACCCACCCCAGGCTGAGATGCCTTGCCATGCAGGTGGTCCCCATCATTTTCTGGGAATGCCACGCTTTGGTGAGATGGACTCCAGGAACAAGGACACGCCGACGTTTTTGCACCATTCTGATGGGAAGAGACTGGATGGGGAAAGCTCCTCTGACGTAGGGCTGGGAAGGGAGCCAGCTGTGGGGAAGAGGGGAAGGGGAGGGACTGAACTCAAAGTAGATGCTAGGGGTTTGTTGGGGGAGCACACAAAAAAATTAAATTTGGAGATTTTCAGTTGAGGTCAACCTGAAACATGTAAATCATGTGCTGAGGGGTGGGGAAGAGCCAGACTGAAACTCAGGGTAGTTTTTAAGTGGAAAGAAATGCCTTTCCAAACTTGAAAAGCTCCCTGATGGAAATGCTGAAGCGAAGCCCCAGGCTAGGGAGGGTTTTCTCTCAAGCAGAACGAGGAGTATTTCCGCAAAGCAGAACAATTTCCACAGCCGATGGCGAGCGACACACACCTTAGAGCAGTGGCCAGCCTCGAAGTGGCTGGGTGCCGTGATGCGGGGGGCCAGGACACGGATGGAGGGGGGCTGTGGGATGGCAGGAGGGCACCTGGAAGAGCTTTGGGGTCCTTGGCATGGGAGAGCACGGGAACGGGGCTTGACATGTACATTGAATAGACATCTTGCATGCCGAGAGGGCCAATTCTCCCAAATTTGGGCTATTTACCCTTGTGGAGAACCCCTTTTCCAACCGCAGGGAAAGTCAAACATAATTTATCCATCCCTGCTATTGCCTCCTGCTGCTGCAGCCTCTCCAGCCGTGGCCGGGGAGCGTTTTGGGAGCACCCACTCGGCAAAACAGCTAGACGAAATCCTCAGTTTTCTCTTGCCAACCTCCCAAGCCCAATTCCCTTCGCTTCCAAGACCTGGACTCATTTAACACCTATTAAAAAGAGACGAGTCCTGTAGGTTTTTGGACTCCTAAGTGGGGAATGGCAGCACCAGGGTTATCGGCCCTCTCCTTTTGTGCTTGAGCCTGGGGTTATTTTGGCAGATCAAGGCCAGCCAGACTCGCCAGCCTCATCCCTCTCCTGGGTCCAAGGGCTATTTGGGGACCTGGGTGAACCTTGGGGAGAGCAGGAGGGGTCTTGCTGACCCCAAGGCCGGCCAGCCTTTGAGACTACAGGAGCAAAGACAAAATAAATATGCAGGGGACAGATTTATGAATATTGACCTCACCCTCATCCCCCAAATGGTGCTGCAGCCTTCAAGAGGGTGACCAAAATATGATTTTTTTAGTTCCACTGAAGTATTCAGGGCTGGGCACACCATGGGGTGTTAGGAGCTTGCACCATGGCTTAAGCCGTGGTCCTTGAGGAGGGGACGTGGGGGTGGCAGGACAAAAATATTGTATTAAACCTTCCCCTCTTCTAAGGAACGGCTCGGTGCTGCCATGGCCTGGGGAAGGGATGTCTGTGGGTAACGTGGAGCCACACACAGGCTGATTTCGTTAGGGGATGGGAAAGCTGACACCGCACTTGGGAAACTCTGCAAGAGGGGGACTTCATTGAAGGAAACATCTGGATGGCTGTGCCGGGGGGGGCCCAGGGCTGGGAGACTGCGCTGAGAACTCACAGCCCAGCTTTTCCTGAAACGCCGGTGCTGGGATCTGCAGCCTCCTTGCCGAAGTGGGTTTCCCCCTCCACATCCAGCTGGAGATGCCAGCATGAGGGGCTGCTTCAGTCCCTTGCAGAGAAGATGTGAAAACACCCCATTTGTCCCCAAACCTCTTGGTTTTTTACCCAAAGGTGGTAGGAGGCAGGCTGAGGTGTTCCCTTTGGGTAGAGATGGTCCAAAAAAGCAGAGAAGGGGAGAGCTTTGCAGGGGTATTTCCCCAAGAGGTGAGGAAGAGGCGGCTCCTCATGGGAAACCAGGGAGATAAGAATGTTGAAAATGGAGTTTTTGGAGCAGTGTGTGACGTCTGCTCTGCAGAGACACTGGGGGTGGAGGGGAGCCAAGAGGAGAGGCAGAGCTTGGGAGAAAACAAATCTTCACCAAGCCCAGCTCAGCAAAGCTTTGGCTTTGGGGAAGGGAAAAGGCTCAGATACACCAAGCTCCTGAAAACAGCAGTGGAGCCTTACAAGCTCCGGAGTTCGAGCATCACTGGGTTTGTCCTTCTCGGGATGTGAAGGTGCATGAACCAACCCTGCAAACTCTATTTTTTTCAGCTTTCCTGAGCCGACGGGCAGATACCCCCTGTGCTTTGGAAACCCACTCCTCGTTTTGTCCAGTGGGGCCGGGAGGGGGAACATGAAACTCTTAAGACTTCGTTTTCTCCAGGGCTGTCCAGCACCAGCGCTCCCTCCTTCCTTGGTGGCAACACCCCAGCAGCAGCTGAAGCAATGAGTATTCTTGTTCCCGGGCTTCACATTTTTGGTAGTCCTACAGAGATATTGGGAGAGAAATCACCATATATCTATATCTATATCTATATATGTAGGGGTTTCGGTGGTTTTTTTTTTTTCAGACCTTGCAAACTCTACACTTTTGTCTTCACTATTATTTCACGTTTTCCAGTTTGACGTTGGGCTGAGTTTATTTTCCCATGGTTTTTCTTACTGGGAGGTAATTTTGAGAAGCTCAAACTGAGCGGTGGGGTTGAGCACTCTCAGCACCCTGTTTCCTGCCTGTTACTTTTTCCATTTAAAAATGAACAAATGAATACAGAACGTCATTTGAGAGTTGGGATTTTTAAGCTGGGGCTTTAAAGCAAGCACCGGCCAGTGAAAGTCTCCCACTTAACACTATGAAAGTTGGCAACATCCATCTCATCTCCAAGAAATTGCACCCAAAATCATCCCCAGCCCCAGCCCGGCCTGGCTTCACGCTCTTGCCTGCGACTGTTGTTTTCTTTCTATTTTTTTTTTGCGCTCTTGAAGGAGTCAGATTTTCCAAGCAGCTCTCTCCAATTTGGTCATTAAAACTTCTCTTTGTCCTCTTTTTTTTT
>NW_009621343.1:24401-24663 GCF_000690535.1 Cariama cristata | reverse complement strand
GCAGCTTTTCTTAGTTTCTGGAGCGCGCGCGCACATGTACACGCATGCATGCATGCATGCGCACATGCGAAGATTTATGAGTCTCAAAAGATGCTTCATAAAATATTTACAAAGTGGAGCTTCGAGCGTGAATGTTTGACTCGGCCACGAGCCGTCCACGGCTGTCAGACCTCTGGGTGGCATGAGGGGGGAATATAAACAGACCTTTTTTTCCATTCCCAAAAAAACGCTATAAACCTTTGTGGTTCAAAGCATTTCAGCT
>NW_009621343.1:22682-24276 GCF_000690535.1 Cariama cristata | reverse complement strand
ATGGGATGTTTTGCAAACAAATGAAGGAGGTTGTACCCACTCTGACCACTGGCACTGGATAGTTTCTGCCTATTTTTCAGTGAAAAAACAATAAATCATATTTTTTTGGACAGCTTGAGGTGAGAGGAGTGCTTTTAAAGGCCAAGGATGCAGGCATTTCCCTGCATCAGGGACACTGATGCTCTCTGCAGGTTAAATGCCATCATGTGTGTTAAATGGGGGTAATGTGTCTTAAGAGGGGGTAATATGTGTTAATTGGGGGTAATGTGTGTTCCGTGGGGTTAATGCGTGTTAAATGGGGGGGTAATGTGCGTTAACGGGAGAGGAGGTGTGTTAACTGGGGAGTAGCACATGTTAAATGGGGGCAATGCACGTTTAGAGGGGTCAATGTCTGTTAAATGGGGTTAATGTGTGCTAAAATGGGGCTTAAAGAGCAGGGCACCTCTGGGTTTTGTCCCCCCCGCCGAGCTACTGGAAACCAGTAGCAGGGAGAAGGAGCTGGAGCGGGACTGGTGTGTGTTGATGCCAATGCTTCCATTTTCCGCCACTTTGAAATGTGTTTGTGTCCTGAACTTGGCCGGGCTTTCAAATTGCCACATTTCACCCAAACCAAAATATTAACCACCATAATCATCCTCATAAGAAGAGCAACAAAATGCCTGCTGCTGACTTTGAGATGTTTTTCCCTAGAACGTAAAATAAAATGGGTTTCTAACCTCAGCACTGCTTCCAGATGAGCAACTGAAACATTTGTTCTGGCTGACTTTATCAAAACCTTGCGTTTTCTTTTGCGTTTTTTTCTTTTTTTAATGTCATTTTGCCAGAATTGGCATGTCATTGAGCCAACCCAACTGGAAGCGCCTTTACAGGAAGGGGGCAAAGACAATTCTTCTGTGGCCCAGACCCACGCAGGCAAAGACCCAGCCTTGGTAACGTCTCAAATCCTTGGTTAGCACAAATATAGTTTTGCAGCAGATGAAAACAAAAGAAATGGGGCTGTTTGCGGGTGTGCATGGGGGTTTCCGCAGGAAACTGGAAAATAAAGCCAAGCTCCTGCCACCCTTCAGCCAGCCACATGGACCCTCTCTGCTCTCCCAAAAGAAACCCCAAATTTCCCATTTCCCTCGCCATCCCCGTGTTGGGGGTCACAACATCACTCTACCATTGCTTGCCCAATAGCAGCAGTCAAAGACGATAACCAGCGAGAAATCAACATAATCCGCCTTTTATTTTCACTTTGTCGTGAGTATGTAACAGCATCGCACCCAAGTTTATGTTTGTTTAAAAAAAATAACATCATACTGCATTTTTTTTCCCCAACGTTCAGAATAAATGGTAAAAATGTAATAAATGTAAACTGCACTTGGCACCATTTGGATCAATAAATAAAATTAAAAAAAGAGAGAGAGAGAAAGAACGCATTACGTAGATGGCACACTATGGTATCTAAATAAATAACATAAGTTACTTCGAATAAATAGAGAGTATCTAAAATATAGATGCATTGCATCAACTTCTGCAGATGGTCGGTCAGACCCGACAATACCGGGAGGGAAATGGGTTTATCCGGATGGTGCTGAGCGCAGCCGCCGGC
>NW_009621343.1:19562-22651 GCF_000690535.1 Cariama cristata | reverse complement strand
GGACTGTGCGCTCCCACCCAACACCCTCTGACGGCAATGAAACAAGTATTTTTTTCCTTTTTTTCTTCCTTTTTTCCTCCCCCTGCCTCCTCTTGGGTCTCAAGTTTGAGGCTACGCCTTGTTTAACCAAGAACGAAAACGCAGTAGCCCTATTTACGAAGGGAAGAAGGCTGAGGCTTTGAATACCGCCAAAAAATAATTTGTCTTGATAAATTGAGAAAGTGATTTCTTCCCAGCAAATTTCTGGACCTGTTTAAATAAGGAACGCTCCCTTTGCGAGTGCTTTCATCAAATGGAAACAATGATGTTAGACCCATTTCCCCCTCACAGATACCAAATCGGGAGTGAGACCATGTCAGCAAATGGGATCCCAACCGTGGAGCGACGGGTGGATCCGAGCCAGAGCCGGAGCCGCGGCTCTTCGGCCGCCTCCTGCACCGGCCAGCGTTACACAAACACAGGCGCGTACGTATATAGATGTGTATAGTAAAACACAATGAAACGTCCCATAACTCATTGTCGGAGAGCCGGGATAACATAACACTCATATTTTGCACTGTCACGACCACGAGAATAGTTTTAAACATCTCCTCGTGTTTCCAAACCTCCTGATTATTTTTTTTTTTAAACACTGTGAAACACCCTCATCTCCTGGAGAGCGATGCCGCTGCAAAACAGCAAAGCTGCAGCAACAGATAGGCAAGCTGCAAAAAAAAATAAATACCAAAACCGCAACCTAAAAACACCTCCTCTGACAGATGTTGCACACTGTTTATTATTATTAACGTTAAATAACGCATGGGAAGAAGAGGAAGGAGCCGGATGAGATTTTGCTGTAGGTTTGAGTAGGGAATTTTTCCACCCTTTTTTTTGCCCTTTCTGCATTGTAGACATTCTTCCGGACAGCGCCAGCTCCTATTACAGCAGAGAGGGCTGTAGAAATGGAAAGCATTAGGGAAATATCAGCCTTTCTATTAGAACCACATTTCCATGCCCAGGCGGCAGCGGAGCGGCGCGGGATGGCACGGGCCGAGCAACGCTCCTGCAGCAGAGCCGAAGGAGCTTCACGCAGAAGACGGGCCCCGAGTGAGACGTGCAAAAGAAGACACGCAAGCGAAAGCCATCCTTTGGCCACGGCCATGATGCCCCAGCTAACCCCGAGACCTGGTCAGGGGGTTTTGCGGATGCAAATCCCAGCTGCACTCCAAAAAAAATAAGCAGGCGCGGCGGGCGCGGCCACCACGCCGGCAGCGGCAGATGTCAGGCACTTCCCCTACACCTCTGCCCAGGCCGGTGCTCAGCTACCGGCAGGGTGAAAGGGAAAAAAAAAGGGGGGGAAAAAAAAAATTTAATTGGAGCTATTAATGTTGGTTTGTAACACACATATTGCATCGGGATTTGGTTTTTTTTTTTCCCTTCAGCACGCCTGTTTTTTTGGGGTGGCAAGCTGGATTTACGCTGTGCATGGCTGCACCTGGGGGGGTTTGTAGCTGGAAGGAATGGGAGGGGGTGTGGGGTGCCCGAGCCCACCCGCTCCCGAGCCCCCTCGCCTCCCTGCTGCGCCCAGCAAGACCCTGGTGAGAGGAGGGTCCCCTTGGGCCGGGAGAGCCGTCAGCCCGCTCGCGCGCTCCGCTGGGTGTCTGCAAATCGCCACACCCTAAATCCTTAGATATTGCAAACAAATTCCCCAAAGCAGGGGGCAAACAGCTACGTGGGGACCAGCAACAGCTCCGACATCTCCCAGCCACCTCCTTGGGCTCAGGGGAACACAAGTGGAGGCAACTCCGGGAAACCCGGCTGCAAATCCTCCTCCGCCGGTGCCTGGTCCTGCACTGCTTCTCCAACACCTTCCCTTCCTTTATTGCTCCAGTGCCTTTTTTTTTTTTTTTTTTACTGGAGGCTTCTGCAACAAAACTAATTTTAGTTTTATAGTAGTGAGAACTGGAAAGCACCCAAGCCCTTGAGAGTGCAGTTATTATTATTAGATTTGGGTGCGTGGTTTTGGTTTGGTGGTGGTTTTTTTTTTTTTTAAAGTCAAGAGTGAGCTGCTTATCTGCCGTGAGCCCGGCGCGGATCACGCTGAGCGCTGCCCATCTGCTGGCCCCATCCTGCTCCCACTGCGCATCCCCCGGCTGCTTATTTGGGGCCATTTTTTTTTAACTTCCAACCAAACCCAGTGGTGCAAACCCTCCCTCGCGGTGCTGCAGCACCTTGCAAGGCTGTTTTGGGAGCTCAGTGCACCTGCAGCGTGGCTTGAGTTTGTCTGGTCTCAGCGGCGTTTGCATCCCCGGGGTGCAGGTTAGCCAGCCCTTGCCGGTTCACCAGCGTGTGCAATGCCCCACGGACGAGTTTCACATCCCGTGCCCACGGCTGCCTTCTCCCTTTCCCAACAGCAAGGGGAAAACTCTGCGTTACAGAGTGCAGACTGCTTTCCCAGGACGCCGGGTGCGCGGCCAGCCCTGCTGAAGGATGGTGTTTATATTCCTCCACTACATTCTGGCTCTGCTCAGCCAAGAGCGGCGTTTGGCTGAAAAGCAAGGAAAAAAAAAAATAACCCCACCAGCCTGGCCCTTTGCAGAGGTCGGGAGTGCTGCCGGTTGCCCACAGGAGATGCGGGGAGGGGAGCTGTCTCCCATCCCAAACCAAGCTGTCCCATCCCGGGGGATGCTGATCTGCTCCCCGAAATCCTGCAGCAGCATCCCTGGGCTGCCGTGGTCACCTATACACGCGCTCGTCCTCACCGCTACCGCGCTGGGATGGAGGTGCACGGGATTTATTTTCCCCCGCGTAGCTGGACTGAGGAGCTGGGACGCTGTTGTGATCGGGGGGTGGCAAGCAGACCATTTTTCCCTCACGTTGGTTAATGCCCAGGACACGACACCAATATTCTCCTTCTGTTTATGATTTGCTTTTTCTGGGAAGAAGGCCAAGGGGAGAAAACCCATCAATCCCAGGCAACAAATATAGCCTGCCCAGAGAATGCAAAAGTCTGCGGTCTCATTTATTTCTCCGCAGAGTAAACAAGAGTGACACTGCTGTAAATGTGAACCGGAGCCAAAACCCAGGCCTGAGTCCCCTCTCCTGCGCGA
>NW_009621343.1:18616-19070 GCF_000690535.1 Cariama cristata | reverse complement strand
CGGTCACAAAACCCTGGGAAACCCCGGGAAACCCCTGGACAGGGCAGCTACAGACCGCAGGGCTCAGCCCCCGTCCTGGGGCAGCACGGGGTGCCCGCAGCCACCTAAGGCACCCGGCACCTGTAATGCACCCCGTAACACACCCCGAGCACGCAGCACGCCCGGTAACACACACGGTGTGTGCAGCACACCCTCTCCAGTACCACACACCACCGGCACCACGCCATATGCAGCAACACCCGCACAACGTTCCCTGTGCACAAACACACCGCCTGTGTGACGCACCGGTGCGTGCCGCACACCGGTCACCTCTGCTGCGTGTGGCACACCCCGTGCAGGGGACACCGGCTTTGCAACACCCCCTCTGCCGGTAACGCGACCTCTACGTGTGACACGTAACGCACCCCGTGCACGCCATGCACCCCGAGTGTACAACATGTCATGTGCATGTTTC
>NW_009621343.1:17668-18232 GCF_000690535.1 Cariama cristata | reverse complement strand
CGTCGTAGGCCAGCGGTCGGCAGCAGGGTCGAGCCCGGACCTTCTCCTTCTTGATCTTCCTCCTGCTCCTCATGCTCTTCAGGGAGAGGTCGTAGCTCCGGACGGCCGCCTCGCAGGTGCCGCTGCAGTAGCGGAAAAGCACGGTCTCATCCGACTTATAGCCCAGGCCCAGCTCGCTGACGCTCACCTCCAGCTCCTTCAGGGCGCAGGGTTTGTGGCGAGCGCGGGCGCGCTTCCTGCGGCTGGGCGCCCCCGGGGGGGGGGGGGGGGGCCGCCCGAGTTCATGGCCTGGCTGTAGCGCTCCACCAGTGCCGAAATCAGCTGCCGGATCTCCCCCTCCGTGTAGCTCTCCAGCAAGCTGCTGTCTGCAAGAGAAAGGGCGGACGTTAGCGGGTGTCCTCCAGGGTGGGTGGCTGTCCCCAAGGATGGAGGTCCACTGGGGTGGGTGGACATCCCCCAGGATGGAGATTCCCTAGCCAGATGGATGTCCCCAAGGATGGAGGTTCCCTGGGGCAGGTGGCCGTCTCCCAGTGCTGGCTCCCGGCGTCCCTTGTTGCCCGCGGC
>NW_009621343.1:16374-17610 GCF_000690535.1 Cariama cristata | reverse complement strand
AGATGTGCACGAGGTGCCCCAAGGTTTTAAAACCCAAACCCCAAGGCCAGAGATCCCCGTGGCCTCAGAAGCCCCAGGGTGGGCAAAGAGGGGGGCCCTGGCCAAGCTGCCCCCAGCCCACAAGGGCAGGGTGAAAAAAATCCCCAAACCCCTCCCTCCCCTTTCCCTCTTCTGCCTGATTTTTTTTTCTCCCTACCAGCTCTCCCCTGCCTGGAGCTGTCCCAAACAGCCCCTTCCACTGCACAACATCAAGTGCATGCTTAAAAGTCAACTCTTTAGGGGGGAGCCCCCCTCCCCTACCATTAACTCTTGTCATGCTCATCGTTTCCAGATGGCTGCGGCGGGGGAACGGGGTAGCCGTGCTTCTCCAGCATGGCCGGACACTGGCACCAGGGTTGAGATATCGAAAGGACAAAGTGCCTGCGAAGAGCATCCCGGCAGGAATTAAAGATGCCAGAGCTGCTCCTTGGTGGCATCACCCCGATGTGGTAAAAAAAAAAAAAAATAATAAAAAAACGGAAAATCACCTGATCCCACCCAAGAGATGATGCTGCAGAAAAGCCATGATAGGACTGGGGAGAAACACCAATAAATTTAATATTTGCACTGTTTCCCTATGGCCTCGGTGGAAGGGCTGCCCCTCAAGACCCCTAGGCCAGTAGCCAACAGGCAAACCGTCCCCGACCGCTGCTGGCAATGTCCAAGTCCCTTTGTCCTAACCCTAAAGCCGGGGTTAGTCCAGCTCAGCGCCCGGGGAGGCACAGGAAAGACGGAGGAAAGCGTAATTTGACAACTTGTCATCGATTTCCAAATTTCAACCCAAAAAGAAGTTCTTCTGGTTTGGAATCAAAACAAACATGCCGGAGATTTTCAGCACGCTGCCAGCGTGAAGGGGCGAGCGGCGCTGGGGGGGAAGCCGCTGCCTCCCCGCAGAGTAGAGCTGTTCCCCCTCGCTTTCAGCTCCTGTTTGACATTTTGCATTTGTAAAAATAGTGCAGGAAAAAAAAAAATTAAAAAAAAAAGCCATTTGGAGCTAAAAAAGCAGTTTCTTTGCATTAAGATGAGCTGTTTGCCTTCCTTCAGTTTCCCTGCGAGAAGAGCTGATGCGTTTGCAGGACCCCCTGCTCGCCACCCCAAGCCCTCCCCGCTGCGCCCCAAGCTCCTCTTTAAACACTCGTAACGGGGATGAGCGGAAGCAAGAGAGGGCGGCGGGGAAAACAAACGGGGAATAAACCC
>NW_009621343.1:15963-16354 GCF_000690535.1 Cariama cristata | reverse complement strand
GTGAGCCGAAAGCGTGCCCCACTGGGGTTGTGGGGCCGGATCCTGTGGGTGCGGGAGGGACGGTGGCCCCGGGGCAGAGATGCAGCAGCTTACACTGGGCGAGCAGCGAGCTGTGGCGTTGCAGGGCCCGTGGGGATCTCCGCGGAGCCGCCGGCAGCGAGGAGGAGGAGGAGGAGGAAGATGCCCGTGAGGATGACAGCGAGGAAGGCAAGGGGCTGTATGTCCGGCTTCCGTTGAACATGTCTCTACAAACTAAAATGGATAACATGGAACTGAGGAGCATCGATGCAATGGCTGCAAACTTCCATACCTTCATCTTAGAGCAAGTCAGAACATTGAAACTCTGCAAAACAGGCAAAACAAATATCCTTATTACACGGCCTTCGCCCGT
>NW_009621343.1:12252-15927 GCF_000690535.1 Cariama cristata | reverse complement strand
TGACCATCTCCTGCAGGACCACCAGCATCCCCTTGGCTCCATCTTGTCCCCTCTGCCCTCCTGAGATTGATCCAGTGTTGCAATAGGGAAACTGAGGCACGGAGATACAGAGCAGCCCAGGGCTGCGCTGCAAAGGGGAAACTGGCCATGGCAGGCAAGGGTGGCTTGGGGCTGGTGGTGGCAATGGGGACAAGGCGGTGTCCCCGACCAATCCATCCTTGGCAGGATGCAGCCTGGCTGGGCATGTGGATCCCCACCTCCCCTTGCTCCGGCCAGGCTTCCGCGCACCGGGGGGTTGATATCACAGCGGGCAGCTGCGAGTGAAGGATGGGCAAAGTCATGCCATGCCAGCCTGTGACACCTCTTCGCCCGGCACATCCCCTCCTCGGGACGTGGCAAGCAGTGGAAGGAGCCCCCAGCTCCATCGTCCTCCCCCCTTCCCTCGCAGAGTCCCGGTGTGGTTTGATGCCCCCGTCCTTCGGCGAGGTGCACGGAGCACCGCGAGTCCGCTCCCGCCATCCTCTTAACCCAGATGCTTGACCAGAGCCCGAATCCCTCCCCGCCGCTGCACTGACACGGCAGCTCCATCAAAACTAGCCAAAATCATGAAAACCTCAGGAAAAAATGAACAGGGTGGCTGGACCGTCCTGGCACAGCTGCAAGGCTTGCGGTGGGACCAGGCGCCTCGGCCATGCAGATCATCTGGGTTGCAGCCCAGCAGTTTCTCAAAGCATTAAAAAAAAAAAACCAAACCCGCTGGCCTTTCCCTCGCAGGCGAGCTCGGCCCTTACCTTACGCCATTCCATTTTCTCCATCCCGAGCAGATTGGATCTGGTGGGATTTTACAACTGACCCTGCAGCTGGGCAGGGCAGCGGGGAATTGGGTCCGTGCTGCCATCAATGGGCTGGCAGCCATTAAATCCCCATCAAAGACAGGCTCTGGAAAGCAGCACGGACTTACAGCCGCCTCCTGGCCCCTTTTTTAATTTCAGCTCCTTGCATACTCCAAACATTTCTCCTTTTAAAATAAATTTTCCATGGGGGGAAAAAAAAAAAGAGAGAAGGGAAAAAAAAAAAACAAACCCAACCCCAGTTTAGCAATATTTGCCAAATAGAATTTACCGGGGGAAAAAATGTTTATTTTAAAATGGAATTTGACAGGTTCGCTTTTACTATTATTGTAGAAAACAACAAGAAGGGCTGTGAATGCTGCCTCATCGCCAGCAACCCTCTATTTTACAGGATGCAGATAATTGCACATTAACTAACAGTAATTATACGCCCTGTAGGTTACAAGATAATTGTAGAACCCAGCCAGAGTCTAAATATTTTCAACTGGGCTATAAACAATGCCAAGCTAGAAAAAGAATAGTTTCACCATATAAGGAGGTAACATCATGAAATCCCGCTGGGGTACAAAGCGGCGGAGCTGGCCGAGACACCGCGCCGATAAGCACCGGCAGCAAAACGGGCGTCGGGTCGAGAGTTTGCGGCCGGCTGGTGGGGAGCGTCAGGAGCAGCGGGAGGAGGACGGTACCGTCCCCGTCTGCTGCCGCTTCTCCTCCCGCGGAGCCAAGGTCGAGTCAGTCTCCCCATCCTGCAGGCACGGGGAGGGTGGTCTGAGGGGAGACCTGGTCGCTCTACAACGACCTGAAAGGAGGGGGTAACCAGGTGGGGGTCGGTCTCTTCTCCCAAGTAACAAGGGATAGGATGAGAGGGCATCGTCTGAAACTGTGCCAGGGGAAGTTCAGGCTAGAAATGAGGAGGCATTGCTTCACAGAAAGGGTCGTTAGGCGTTGGGATGGGCTGCCCAGGGAGGTGGTGGAGTCCCCATCCCTGGAGGGGTTTCACAAAAGAGTGGACATGGCACTCAGTGCCATGGTCTGGTTGACATGGGGGTGTCAGGGCAAAGGTTGGGCTCCATCATCCCAGAGGGCTCTTCCAACCTCATCGATTCGGTGATTCTGTGATGGAGGGCGATGGGTGTGTTTGCGTTGACATTCGTCATCATAATTAGGTGCCTTAAGTTCAGATTTCTCCTCTGAGATAAGAGCAGGAGCGGGGAACAGGCACCAAAAATGCTCACCGGCATCGAACGGTTCCCAGCAAGGCAGCGGGGATAGGTGCTAAATGGTGATGGACCGAGAAAATTGCCGTTTGTTCTTGGACAGCTTGCAAAATCCAGGGAATGAAGGACTCATGAGGAAAACAGCAGCCTCAGGTGAAGCAGAGGTGGGTTTTGGAGGTGGGGAAGGGACCCTGCTTGCGGTGATACGTTGGACGGCAGCAGTTGGCTGTCCGGGAGGACCAGCAGCTTTCGGCAGCTGATGGTCAGGCATTTTGGGAGGTGAACACTGTGGTGGACAACCCCACGACCTACAGCTCAACCATCATCATCGCCTCCTGAGCTGCTCCCGGGGGGCTCAGCGCCCTTCGCCCCTGTGCTGGGGAGGAAAGGGTTGTGACGGGGCAAGGTTGCGACTCTCGATCTGCCCACCTGAGGAAGGGCCTCTGGCTTATTGCAAGCCCATAAAATTTTAGGAGCGTGGTTTCAGCCTCACTGCACGTCCCATAAAAAAGCCTCCTATTTCGGCAGGCAGTAATTTTGGCCCCCACCCACTCGCCGGTGACCTTTCAAAAGACTAAAACCCCAGCTCCAATGTGCAAAACAATAAAAAAAAGAAATTATTCCAGGCTTTGCCTTCGGTTTCTCTTGCTCTAAAAAGCCACAGCCTGCATGTGCCAGCCTGCGGGGAAAGCTGTCCTGGGGCGGGCAGGGGGGAAGGAAAAGCGCACACATGCACACAGGGATCAGAGCCGTGACGCACCCGGGACGATGTTCGAGCTGTGCCTTCCCATCGCTCCGGTTTCCATGCATTTTAAATCCGCTCCCAGCAACAATCAATAATCACAAGGGGTTTGACATGTGCTCCCCTGGGGCTCTCCCACCGCTCTGTTTAGACACATCGGGTACAGCCCCACTGGCTCAGCCCCATCCTGCATCCCCCAGCCCCAAGAACCTCCCCAGGTGCAGACGTGCACCCAAAGTTGCCCCTGCCCTGGGATGTGCCATGCACCCTGAGCTGTTCGGAGGCAGTGGTTTGCACATGAGCGTGCAAAGCATTTGCAAGAAGCTGAAATGGGCAAAGCCAGCAGTCGGTGAGACCTGATGACAGTTCTGGTCATGCTGAGCGGTGCCGGGCTCCCGCGGGGACGGGGACCCAGGGCCAAACCTCCCACCTTGAGTGTTTGCTGGCTGCTGTGAAAAAGTTGTCCATGTCCATTGCTCAGCATCTCAGACTCAGAGAATCACAGACTCATAGGATGGTTTGGGTGGGAAGGGACCCAGTCCAGCCCCCCTGCCCTGAGCAGGGACAGCTTCAACTCCATCGGGTTGCTCAGAGCCCCGTCCAGCCTGACCTTGAATGTGTCCAGGGATGGGGCATCGACCACCTCTCTGGGCAACCTGTGCCACTGCCTCACCACCCTCAGCATCAAAAATTTCTTCCTCATATCCAGTCTGAGTGTTGACATGTCCAAGTCTTGCTCTCACCAGCACTGCGAGCCTCCAGCAGAGGAAATACCAGGCTCTTCCCACCCTGGACCAGGCAGCGCTGGGCTTGGGCTGCAGAATCTTGCTCCGGTCTCATCGCAGCTACTCCACCGTGCAAAGGT
>NW_009621343.1:9271-12178 GCF_000690535.1 Cariama cristata | reverse complement strand
CCCCCCCTGCCACTCAGGGTACCCTGACTGACACCCAGACCTGGAAAAATGACCCATTAAATCCACACTAGTGGCTCATCCCTCTTGCTCAAAGCAATTTTGGAACAAGGATATTGCATTGCGTGGGTGGGGATGGGGTTTGGCTGCAAGGTAGAGGTGGGCAGCCGACACGTCGGGCTGTGGGAGACAAGGCTGCTCCAGCTTTGCCCTCTCTTTCTGGAGGGGATGGAGGAGCCCAGCAAACCCTGGGCTTTGGGATGTCACAGGAGCTGTAGGTGCAAAAACGTGGCTGCGAGGGTGTGCCAAGGGACTGATGGGGAGCGCAGGGGCAGGAGGGTTTGCAGAGAGATGCAGTCTCACCCAACAACACCCGATCCTCGCACAGCCACCTCTGCCAGCACCAAAATCCCTCTTTTCACAGGGCAAATGGGCAAGTCTGGTTGTGCCAGGCACCCTGCTTGGCTTTTACCATGAGTCTCTGGGAGCCAAAACCCACGGAGCCATCACAGCTTTACGAGTCACCCTCTGCCGCAGGCTGTGCCTGTGCATTTACTCCAGCCCCAAAATACACCCACAGAAGCCACATCACCCATGATCCATGGGTCTGTGCCCAAGGTTTGCTACGAGGGGGCTTTTGGGCTGAGTTCTGGCGGGGTTTGGGCACTCACAACCACATTACATCCTGGGGAAGGACCCAGGGATCCTCCTCTGCTTGATGAAAGGCCAAAGCTTACGCTGAGCTTCTCTTCTGGAGAACAGCCCGAACGCTCCCTATTTTCCTGATAATCCATTAATGCGATCACAACCGCCTAGCTGTACCGTGCCAAGCAGGAAACTCCATGTTGCAGGAGAAGACCCTTCCCTGCCGGATAGCCCCCAAACCAGCCCCATTTCGCAGGAGCCCAGCACTAAAACTGCTCCGGCACAAAGTCTTTGCTCTGGCAGCCTCCTCTGCCATCACCTGCCCCGCTCTCATCCCCGCTGCAACCGGCTCCTGCCGGGGCTCCCTGCTTTCCAGGCAGAGGAGAAAACCACTCCGTGTTCTGAAGAACTGGAAATCTTAAGGCAAAACAACAAATAGCAGCACAGCCAACGCCCATCGCGTAGTCTGGAGGGAGCAAGTGGATTATCTTGGCTCCCCCCGCCCCTGCAGATCCTCCCCAAAACCCCTCCATGAGCTCCTCGTGCTTCTTGTCTTTCTTTTCGAAGGGATCCAATAAATCCACCCCGTGGCCCTAAGTAAACTTTTCCAAGGCTGATTTACCCTCACTGTTCAGAAAAAAAAAGAAAAAAAAAAAAAAAAAAGGGCAGATCAATCAAGTGTCATTTCTAGTTGGAGTTTTCTTCGCTTCAGCTCCGGAGTGTCAGCGTTTCCGCTGCCTTTTCCTGCTAAATCAAAAAGCAGCAACCCCTTCCCCGCAGACGCATTACCTTCGCTCACAAAAAGGGAGCATTTTGGGCTTCTCAGGCTTCCCTTGCTTTTCACACTCTCGGTTTTTCTCATAGCTCTCTTTTTCTAACCCATTTCCAATTTTTCAAGCAAACTTTTAGGATTTATTTCCAATATCCACTGACTCCTTAAAGCCTCAGCTCCTGGAGTCATGAGCTGAGGGGGGAAAAGCAGAGTTTTTGTTTTTTTTTTTTACCTTAAATCTTCCTTGCTGGAGGGGGAAGGAGGAGACACGAAAACTTTCAGTCCTGACGTTTCAAAGCCCAGAAAGCAGAGAACCCAAAAGACATTATATTATAAGTGTGTCATAAATTTTCGGTCGATTCATGCTTCCGGGCATTGATTCATTATTTTCAAGCGCTCGGTCTCAGCCACACCGCAAGAATGGATGAGGCCATGGAGTGGCCGAGGTTTTTTTGGCACCACAAAACACTTGGAAAGACAAAGGCCTTGACGGGACATCAGAGAGAGCTTCCACCTGCCACACACTGTTTATTTTAGTGCCTTACATGGGAGCGAAGCTGCTTTGAAATCCCGGCTCCTCATGACTCACCCTGCAGGAATTAAACAATTTCCATCCAGGCTCACGGTGAAGCAGCTCCAGGGGCTGATGAAAAGCGGCTCCTCCGGCAGCAGCCTCCAGCTTCACGCCTGGTCCGGCTCGGAGGACGGTCAGCCGGTCCCGGAGGGGACGGGAGTGGTGGAGAGATCCGCTGGGGAGACTTTCCCCCAAACTCATCGCAAACTCCGGACATGCTTTTTGGGGAACGGAGCTTCCCTGAAGATCATCGCCATGTCTGACATCCCTGACCGGGCGGATGCTGCACTGAGAGTACCAGAGCCTGCAGCGGGATGGCCAATGCCCCAGGGTCAAACCAGCCCCAAAATGGCAAAACTGGTCCCAAAATGGGGAGCGTTGAAAGGAAAAAACCACCCAAACCCTGATCGGAATTGAACTGTAGGATTTTCCTGCTTTTTTTCCTGATTTTTGACAGTAAGTGGGTGCGTAAAGGAGGGGAAGAAAGACAAGGTCCCCATCTGCAGCTCTGCTCCGGAGGTTGCTCCGGGGACACGGAGTGCCACCGTCCCAGTGTGGACATCCCCTTGGCTGGGGACACCGGGCAGTGGCATCGTGTCCTCACCAGCGGTTCTCCCACCCCAGCACAGTGGCACAGCCTTATGCTTTGAATGCCAAAAGCGATGATGGCCACGGCCCCGCAGCGTTGGCTCATCCCTGCGCCGCCTTCTTCCCCTCCCCAGCTCTCCCCGCTCCCCCGTAAGCAAAACCAGAGCCGAGCGCGGGACACATGGTTCTGCTTTGCCTAAGTGAAAACCAGCCCAACGCGAGACTCCAAAGCTCTTCCCACAGCCCCAGCTTCCCCCAGTTCCCCCCACAAAGGGCCCACCACAAACGAGCCAGACCCTCATCCCTGGGCTCCCCGCCACAGCCCCGCTCC
>NW_009621343.1:1880-9147 GCF_000690535.1 Cariama cristata | reverse complement strand
TGGGGCGGGGGGAGTAGCGGCATTCCCGGCAGCACAGGGAGCCCCTCGGCTGAATGCGCCAACCATCGGCAAGCTGCACCATTCCCACGCTGACATGACATTTACATTCGGGCTGAATTACGGTGGGTTTGGTTTATATCTCTCCAAACAGATGGGTGAAAAAAACAAAACAAAACCACAATCCCATCATCACGATAAAAATAATACGAAAAAGAAGTCCTTGCCAAGCCCGTGCGATGCAGCTGAAGGATTTGCTAAGGGTATGTGCACCCTGCAGTGCCACAGGTGATGCCGGGGTTGATGGCCATGCCGTGCTCCAGGTCGTGCCTGGAGAAGGAAGATTTCACGGCTTTGCCACAGTCAGGATGCTGCATCTCAACACGAGCAGCAAGGTTGGGGCACAGCTTGCCAGCCCTGCTGAGCTGAGCCCGGGTAGTTGCCATCAGACGGAGCAGTGCTACTCTTGGCCCCATCCATATTCCCACCATTTCCCTCATTTTGGACTTCGGAGAGCCAAACCAGCTCAAAGGCAGCCAGGGTGAGCAACAGAGATGGCACCAGGAGGTGGCAGGAATATCGGGTCCCTTAACTCATCTGCGCCATACACGTGTCCTGCATCCCTAGGCATCTCCGGCGATGTGCCTCACCGAAGAGCATCATCTTCTCCCCGTGGGCCTTAGAGGTGGGAGCGAGCAGGCACAGGACCCCCCGCAGCCTCCACGGCACAGCCAGAGCCCCGTGCCAGGGAGGAGATGCCCTGTTCCGTGTCCCTGAGCTGGGGGAGCCCACGATGCTGACGGGAACTGAGCAAACACTGCCAGCAAGGGGGTTTGGGAGCTTTTCCAGGAGGGGATGGAGCACAGAGGAGGAAAATCCCAATTTGCGTGACGGCCAAGGGGCACCTTGAAGAGCCATCCCTGCATGGCAGGGGGCAGCATCCTGCTGCTTTGAGATGCACCGGCTTGCACAGGCAGGAAAAGCCAAACTCACTGGGATGGAAAACCCAGCGCCAGTGCCCTGTGCAGTGCCTGGCACTGCTCCGTGCCCCCAGCCCAGAAACTCTGGAGCCACAAGCCCCTCGCCTCCCCGAGGCTCCCCTGGAGCAGACCCAGCCCCGCTCAGACCCATTTTGGGGCTGGACTCCTCCGAGGAGTCCTCATGAGCCGGATGCCAGGATGGTGCCAACCAGTCTCACCGTCTCCCATCCCTCCCACAGGATTTCTGCTCTCACCGTCCGGCGTGCACCCTGGTACTGCGTGGGGCTGTGGGGAGGCAGGCGGCCCCGTGGGACGCATCCACGCCGTGGAAGGCAGCACCGGTGGCTTCGATTCCTTACCCGGAGGTCCCATGAGGGCTTTCATGTCATTAATTAAGAGGGGATACGCAGCGGGTGCCCAGCAGGGAGGAATCCCACTGCAGATGCGGACCCAAGCGCGGTGGAGTGGTGATTTCTGCCGCGATGTCCTGCTGGGTCTCCCCGTTGAGACCAGCTCAGCCCCGGCTGGGCTTAGCTCATCCCTGCGAGGGCAAATAAAGACGCTGCTTTTCCTCAAGCCTCCGCTTCCCTCATCTCCCACCCTGCCGCTCCTGTCCTTGCCATTCTCTCCATCACTTGCCAGGGCATGACGGAGGCAGAAACGCAGCTGCAATATAAATCAGCATTAAAAAGAAAAAAAAAAAACAAAACAGTTTAAATGCAGCACGACTCACTGCAGCGTTCATCCTGCCCGGCCAGCTCAGGGGCACCTGGGTGGTGCCTGCATGGAGGTCTGGGGGCACCTGGCTGAGACCTGCACCCCCAACATCCCTCAGCCCCCCCCCAGTTTTGCAAAAAAATGATCAAAACCATCACATTTTGGGGATCTCTCTTCCTCTTCCTAGGTAAAAATCAGCCAAAGCGTTTAAAAATCCTAGCTGGTTGGACAAGGGCGCTGTGGTCCCCAGCTCGTGGTTTCCATCACGTGCCGGTCCCCAGCCCGGCGGCTGCACGTCCCTACTGACCCTGACAAGGTGCGATTGCTTCACCAAGGTCAGCAAGGCTATAGCAACCCAAAAACCTTTATAAGCCGATTCAATCAGTTCTAAGCAACAGCAAGAGCTGCCCTTTATGATAAGAGATGAGTAATTAGAGATAAAATCACAATAAAATGCTTCAGGATGGTATTGGCACGTCAGCTGGAGAAGAGAGTGTGGCATGACGTGAAATAATGCCGTAACAGGGAACGAGGGGAAAAAAAAAAAACAAAACCACTGATCCAGCTAAATCCCATTTGCTGATGGGCAGAGAAAATAAAAATATATCGTTTGAAATCCCACCAAATCCAGGATGGTTTCTGTAGCCCTGCAGGAAATCAGGGATATAACTTCAGTCAAAACCAAAAAAGCACAAGCAAGACCCCCCTCGAGCGCTGGGCACCCATGGGTGCTGGTGTGCTGGCAAATGGCAGCCTTATGCACCGCCCGACACCATTTCTCCAGCCAAAATTTCCCCCTCATGCCGAAACCTGAAGTCTGAACGTCAATTATTTTTTTTTTCGGAGTGACAAACCACCCCCCCAGGCACTAAATAACCACGCGATGCCAAAAAGGGGGTGGTTTGTCGGAGGAAACTAATTACTGTGGCTTGTTTGAACAATCCCAGTGCCTCGGGAAACAGGGTTAAAAGCTTAGATTTTGGCAGTGAGACGGAGCCCAGGCCCCAGATGTGCTTTCCTCTAGGCCGGTTTCGACACCGCTGGTCTCTGTGAGCTGCCATGGGTGCGCTGGGGGCAAAAAAATGTCCTTTTTTCCCAAGAAAGGCAAAGCCCTCGGTATGATCCAGGAGGGAAAAACACAACAGAGGCAGGAGGGCAAGAAAGGGGCCTGCCGTAAGAGCATCACCTCCTCCCGCACAGCGGCTTTGGCCACTTTCGCCTTCCCTGTTTTGTAGGGTTTTCCTTCTTTGCAGATTTGGCCGGTGTAGCGGCACGCCAAACCCTCGGGTGCTGCAGCGTGCCTCAGTTTCCCCTTTGCAAAAATGCCCTGGGAGCACGATGGCCCTTGAAGGACTCCATGTATTAATTCCCCATTTTTCCAGGGCACCTGTGGGAGCAGAGCGGCCACCTCTGGCTTTTCCATGTCTGGGCTGGCATGATCCCTTCAGCTCCCACCTTAATAATTCCCATTCTCATCCCTAGCGAAACAGATCCTGCCCTAACCCCACATCCCTCCAAGCAGAAACGAGCCGTGCTGGGGGCAGGATGGAGGAGTTACACCCCTCGGGTGCCCCATGAGGGATGAGCACCCATCCGCATCCCTCAACAGCATCCCAAGCAAGAAGCGCAGGTGATGCCGATGTCCCAGCCCGACAGCGGGAAATCCCCCCTATCTTCGCTCTTCCTTATATATATTTAATTTCTTTTCGCACAGAAGGAGCCAGCTTGTCAAGGCGCCCGCCAGGGATTACAGCGCTTTGCTAAGGGCAGAGAGACCCGAGAGAGGTTTGCAAATCCAATTTGCACTAAACCCTTCCAGTGGGTTTTGGACGGTGCACAGACTAATATCCCATTAGCATTTACTGTCCGACTCCAACAGCAACTGCCGACATATTGAACCACTTAGCGCTGCTCCAGAGCGAACAAATGAGAAATTCCTCCTGAGACAGCAAGAGCAGTGGACTGGGAATGGAGATTTTTGGGTGGAGGAAGTTCAAAACTGGGAAATGCTTGGGATGAAGAGGGCCGGAGATGATGGGAATAGCTGGAAGGTCTCCAAAAGACAGCAGGTCAGAGTCGTCTGGAGCTTTGCACGCAGAGATGATGATGCGTTGTCGCAGCATCGCGCTGACGGAGACGGACGCATCCCCCAAGTTTTCTTGTCGCTGAGGGGAAAACCCACTTGGGATGCCTGCTAGGACTGGAGGCTTTCTGCATGGAAGAGTCACACAGTTTCCAAAAAAGCCAAGTTTTTGCCCCCTGATCACACCCAGGACACCGGTGTGCGGGAGAGCTGCGGTGGCACTGCCCTTTCCGCCTGGCTGCCATCTCCCGCAACTCCAGTTCAGATCCAACCGACCTTGTGGGTAAGAGATTGGGATCATTTTTACTGTCCCCAGCCGACGGCGTGGTGTGCTCTGCGCTGCCATAAAACGCTATTTGCAATGAGAGTGCAGCCACCCAAATCCTGCCCGTGCTCCTGCGGAGGAGCCGAGAGCAGCAGCAAGGTGAGGGCAGGACCGTCGGGTGACGCAGGCAGGGACAATCTGCCCCTTCTCTGCCAGTTTTCCACCTTTCCCATCCCAGAGGTTGCAACGGGACCCGCCGGCGCTGCTCAGAGCAACAGGAAATTAAAGAAAGCGCTGCTGGAAGATAACGGCGCGGCTGGAGGAAGAGCTCCAGCAAGAAGATGGATTTGCCACACATCTCCTCTCTTGCTGCCTGTGGGAGCGGAGCTGGCAGGCACAGCCAAGCCCTATGCCCGGCCATCGTCCCCGTCCCAGCAGGGAGCCCTGGGCTGGTGTGCCAATGCCACCTCTCCTCCATCACCCCATGGCCCATGCAGCCCGCCCTGCTGTGGCTTCTGTGCTGGTGTTTGGGGATGGAAAAGATCAATCATCCTCAGATCTCCTCTTGCTGGGGAGATCCTACCACAAGTGATGCTTTACCAGGGCACAGCCCTTCATGCCCACACATCCCCCCTCTGTCCATGCTTAGAGGGCTTGTGCCACCCAAATCCTGGCTGGATCCTTCCAGCCTCTCCTTTGCCCTCCCACAAACTGCCCTTGGGCACTAAACAGGCACATCCTTGCCTGGTTTGGAGCAGTGGGGCAATGCCACCGGCACCCAGCCTGGCTCGGCGAAGCATCGCTGCCAGCGACCGCCTCCTGCATCCTCCTGCCACGTGCGGCAGCTCCGCCGCTGGCACTGTCCCTCCCAGACGGCTCCGTGGAGCTGCTAAGCCTCAAAAATGTGCTCTTAATAAGCCAGCACCACTTAACGAAGACAGCAGCTGCCCTATTAAATCAGAGGCGAGCCTTTCCTCGAGGACACCCTGCAGGGACAGGACTGGTGTCCGTGGGTGGGATGCAGCACCTGCTTGAGGGGATGAAGATGTTTTGGTTCGTACCCAAGGTTTTGGCCAGCTTTGGTCCCTCTGTGTTGCACGAGGGCACAGCATCCCTGCCTGTCATGGGGAAGGCAGCAGAGAGGGAAAACCCCAGGGAAGAGCCAAAAAGCTGCTCCAGCAGCTTGCTAGGACCATCCCCTGCCCGTTCCTCCCACCATGGCTGTGCTGGCTGCAGCCCAGAGCTGCTTGGAGACCATGACCACTGGGACGGACCCCACAAGGATTCGGGATTTTGGCTTGCAGCCCTGTGGTCAGTGGCACAGGGACGCGCTGACCCTGCTCCGCTCCGGGAGCGCATCAGGAGGTTGCCCAGGGCAGCAGGACCAGGGGCTCTGCCCCGTTTTCCAGTGCCAAAACGTCCTCGGTCACCAGGCACCTTCACCAAGTCCAACAGCCTTGGTGTTTTATAGGGGAGGGTCAGGGAGCAACAACAGCCGGCAATAAATACACCCCATGCTCCCAGCCAGCTCCGTCAGAGCACAGCCAAAACCAACATTATAAAAGGCAAAAAAGCCACCACAAGCCGTGCAGAAGCCCGCAGCCTGGTCAGCGATGCGAGTGCTCAGCGCTTTTGCAAACAGTTCTGCCATCGCGAGTGAGACCCAGAGATGGCAAAGATGGGGCAAAAGCGGTCGTCACCCCTGGGATTCGACCAAAACGATGCCTGGCTGCCCCTGGAGCTGCCATGGCCTGGAGACGGAGAGGGTGGTGGGCTGCCAGCCCTCCCCAGCCCCCAAGAGCCCCCGATGATGGCTGTTTGCTCTGTTCATCCCCAAAATTTGTTTGCTTTAAATAGGCTTTTTAAAATCAGCATTCATTTGGTTCCTTTGGGGACACATTTTTCTCCCTGGGAAGGACTTACAACCACCTCACCCCTCCGCTGCGGCCTGGAAAAAAACAGGCCGAGATGAAATCGAGGGGCTCCCTAAATCCCAGAGCCCCGTTACAGCAAACCCCGCAAGCTCGGACCCTGCTCACAAGTGATCTCCTTGCTCAGCACCGGGCATTACCCAGGAGAGCTCACGGATGGGATTTATCGCCCTGCCCCAAGCACCACACAGCCAGGTCCCTGCGCTGCAAAAAAGCTACTGAAATAGATAAAAATGCAACTCCTGCCTTGGATTATTGCAGCCTGGAGGTGATGCTAAAGGAGTAACTTCCCCTCCTGGGCCATCTCCTGCTGCACGGGGGCTGTGCAGGGATGCTGGCCCCTGGGACCGCTGCCTTCCCCCAGCGAGGGCTGGGCAGAGCTGCCCTGCCTCCCTCCCGGCAGCCACCATCCATCCCCTTCTAGGCTCGGTTTGGACGAAGTTCAAAGGAAACCTTTTTTGCTGGGAAAAAAAAAAAAAAGTGATTCCATCAAAATCAAAACCCTTCACGAAAACCAGCGTTGATGCGACTGACATTGCTTATTAGGGGACTGACATGCTGGCGATGCGGCCTTTGAACAGCTGCAGAAGGAAATGCTTTTTTTGTCGTCGTTCGAGAACAACGTGGTGGCAAATAGATTGTTTCAATTTAGCTCTTCGGATGTTGAGCTACAAAGTGAGCCCATTTTGGGTTTCGTGACCAAGAAGCAATGGGAACGAAACCGCTTGTGGCATTTCCCTTCCCAGGGTGATCGCGGAGGGGGTTGCTTCATTCCTATGGTCTCGGGATGCTCCTTCACACGAGAGCATCTCTGCATCACGCCCGGCACAACCAGGAAGGAGCAAGTCTGGGTTTCTCTTCCTCTCCTTCAAGTTTAATGCAGAAAGACTACTCCAAAATGGCCAAATCCCAGCAAAAGCTGGGTTGGGTGAGATTTCTCCAGTCCAACCAGCTAATGGTGGAGCTGGAGCAGACGGCTCACCCTGACCAAGGGACCGGTCCGCCCCATGGCTGCATCGCTGCGGCAGCACTCCTGGGATGCCAAGGGATCCTTGGCACAGTGGGAGTGGAGGTACCCATGGTACATGGTACCTGTGTCCTCAACCCCTCCCCACGCATGCTGAGCCCTGGGAGCTGTCGAAGTGGGACCACATGCTGCTTTCCCGGTCAGGCTTAGCAAGGGTCCTGGAAGCCGGATTGTGCACGTGTGATTTAGCTTAGACCAGCAATGAAATTGCCTGTGATACCGGGGGGGGGGGGAAAACCCACAGCAGTAAAAACCACCCCAGCCCTG
>NW_009621343.1:0-1776 GCF_000690535.1 Cariama cristata | reverse complement strand
AGATGCTCTGTGGGCAGGGGCCGACACTGACAGGCAGCTGTCACCTCTTTGTGCCCCCCCCCGAGCCCACCCCTGCGTGGGCACGGTGTGGCTCAGCACATCACAGGATGGGGCTCTCCTGGATAGGAAGCTGCCGGCCCTGTGTGCTGAATGCCACCACGTGCATGGCACGCTGTGCTGGGGATAGCCAAGGTGATGCCTGCTCTGGCCATGCTACCTCCTGGGCTGTGTTTAAGGCCTCCAAAAGTGGATATTGCAAATCTTAGATCCTCCCTTGCAGTCCCCCAAAGGTGGAAATCAACTTTAAAAGCATTCCCTGGAGGCCCTGAGCCTGGCACGGCCGTAGGAGAGCAGCCCAACAGCAGCCCTAGGAGGGCCCTGTCACCGAGAGAGTGGGGAGACGGCCGAGTGGAGAGCTGTGATTCACGTCTGCACCGTGGGAGGGCACCCAGTGCAGCCGCAGCCAGGCCTGCTCCAGCGCTCAGCACCACCCAGCCCTCCCTCAGCACCGGCACCCAGGGGTGCCCACCTCCCAGGGAAAAGGGACACCGGAGCAGTGCCAGGAACCTGCATGTCCCCCCTGGCTGTGTCGCAGCAGACGGGACCGGTCCCCCTTATTTACAGCCCAGGGGTTGGATGCCACGAGGTCTGGAAGGTGCTGGGCTCGTCCCTTGCCCTTGCAAATCCTGGGGCCGTGCAGCCCAGGAGGAGCCTGGCCCCGGTGCCGCATCCTGCTGCCAAGTAGCTGCAACCGCGCACAGACTGACTGCGAAGCGGGAGGGACAGCTCAGCATCCCCCGGGTGCCTGCCGCCGGCATCGGGATGCGCTGCACCTCCTCTGCTCCTTCCTCCGGGCGAGACACGAGCTGGACCAGGACTGAGCAAGCACTTCAAGATCCAGCACTATTTAAAAACTTGAGGTGTAGCAACAGGAAAAGTCTCATTTTCACCTTCTCCAGCCCAGCCCTGGACCTGCTGGGGATGGAGGGGCAGAACGAGCCCGCAGCTTGCCGCCGGCTGATGGGCTGCGGTGTGGTGACACCGAGGATGCTCACACTGGGGCACTGCCACAGCCCAGAGCAACTCTCAGGCGCAGCATCGCTAGCTCTGCCTTGCAACCCGGAGTCAGTGCCGCAGCGGGCCGATTTCGGTCTGGAACAAAGGCCCAGTTAAAACCAGCAGCTAAAAAACCAAAACCAAGCACTCAAGCCTCCTAAAATCTTGCACAGAGACATTCTCTTCCCTTCTTGATTTCTCTGCCCTGTGCCACGCAGCATCTCAGCCGTTTCTGCCATTAAATCTAGGAGCCCCCACGAACACGACAGTCTGAATTTGGGATCCACAGATGATCCCGGCTTCAGACCTAGGAGTTCAGCACACATCCAGGACTTACACACCGCTTCCGACAGCCGTCAGTCCCTTCTCCCGCCGCCATACCCCCCAGCCCCTCCCCCCGCCGCAATAAACCATGCCCTCGACCCAGTGCCTAATTGTGGATTGGCTCCCGAAGCAAGGATAGGATTTAAATCAGTGCTGGCTACAAGCTACCATATATGTGCAATAAAGACATCTGAGGTCTAGGTTGTTTTTTTAAAGCCTTCGTACCGACCGCAGCAAGAGTGGGAAATTCCCTCCCTCGACGCCGGGGTGAAATTCGCCTCCCAGCCCCTTGCTAAGCTCTGGATATGGTTACCACAGCTCGGCGGCGGCTGAAAGCTGGCGGCTGGAGCTGGGAGAAGGTGACAGGGTTGCAGATGCAGACAGAGCCCGGCCGTA
>NW_009621342.1:132634-132877 GCF_000690535.1 Cariama cristata | reverse complement strand
CTCCATTCACCAGCACTCTTTGGACCTGGCCATCCAACCTGTTTTTTACCCAGGGAAGACTACATCCATCCAAGCCATGAGCAGCCAGTTTGTCCAGGAGAATGCTGTGGGAAATGGTGTCAAAGGCTTTACTAAAGTCTAGGTAGATGACATCCGCAGCCTTTCCCTCATCCACTGAATGGGTCGCCTTGTCATAGAAGAAGATCAGGTCAGTCACGCAGGACCTGCCTTTCATAAACGCAT
>NW_009621342.1:117569-132190 GCF_000690535.1 Cariama cristata | reverse complement strand
GTCTTTTCCTCATCCGTTGTCACTGCGTTTCCCCTCGCATCCAATAAAGGATGGAGATTCTCCTTAGTCCTCCTTTTGTTGCTCATGTATTTATTGAAACATTTTTTTATTTGTCTTTACTGGCAGTAGCCAGGTTAAGTTCTAGTTGGGCTTTCGCCCTTGTAATTTTCCCCCTGCGGAACCTCACGACATCCTTGTAGTCCTCCTGAGTTCCCTGCCCCTTTTTCCATAGGTTGTAAACTCTCCTTCTTCTCCTGAGTTCCAGCCAAATCGTCTTCCCCACTGGCTTGTCTTTCAGCACATGGGGACAGCCTCCTCCTGCATCTTTAAGATTTTTTTCTTGCAGAATGTCCAGCCTTCCTGGACTTTCCCCTTCAGGACTGCCTTCCAAGGGACTTGGTCAACCAGGCTCCTAAACAGACCAAAGTCTGCTCTCCGAAGTCCCGGATAGCAGTTCTGCTGACCCCCATCCTTACTCCTACAAGAACTGAAAACTCTGCCATTTCATGATCGCTGTGCCCAAGACAGCCTCCAACATCACCTCACCCACCAGTCCTTCTCTGTTCACAAACACAGGTCCAACGGGCACCTTGACTCCCTCACCAGCTGGGTCAGGAAGGTCTCTCCCACACATGTTTCCTCTCTGCTGTGTTGTATTTCCAGCAGACATCTGGTAGGTTGAAGTCCCCCACGAGAACAAGGGCTAGCGATCGTGAGACTTCTCCCAGCTGCTTGTAGACTATTTTGTCTGCCTCTTCATCCTGGTTGGGTGGTCTATAACAGACTCCCACCATGATATTGGCCTTGTTGGCCTTCCCCCTGAGTCTTACCCATAAACACTCAATTCTGTCATCACCATCATTAAGCTCTAGACAACCAAAACACTCCCTAACATACAGGGCTACCCCACCGCCTCTCCTTCCTTGCCTATCCCTTCTGAAGAGTTTATAGCCATCCATTGCAGCACTTCAGTTGTGTGAGTCATCCCACCATGTTTCCGTGATGGCAACTATGTCATAGTTTTCCCGCTGCACAATGGCTTCCAGCTTCTCCTGTTCGTTGCCCACGCTGTGTGTGCATTGGTGTAGATGCACTTCAGCTGGGCTATTGATCCCGCCGCCTTTTTAGGGGGAGAAGTCCTAATTCCTACGTGACCATTCTCATGTGCTTCCGTGGTTTCTAACACATCAGTAACCCTTGCATGTTTTTTGCTGCATGGGTTTCCATCCCCTACCTCCACTGAGACAACAGACTCATAGACCTCGCTAACACACCATCCTTTAAACATTGGCATGATGCCCCCAGGCTTATCTTTAGTGAGCCTGGTTTTATACCTTTCCCCCTTCAAATCTAGTTTGAAGCTCTTCCAGTGAGCTCTGCTAACTCCTGCGCAAAAATCCTTTTCCCCCTCTGAGACAGGTGTACCCTGTTTGACACCAGCAGGCCTGTTGTCACGTAGACCAACCCATAATCAAAAAACCCCAAATTCTGCTGGTGACACCAGGCTCGGAGCCAGATATTGATCTGCTGGCTCTTCCTGTGGAAAGAAATCTCACAAAATCCTTTTGCACCGGAATAACTTTTGCTTAATCTACGTTATATTTGTACCCTGAGCGCACAGCAGGGCGGGTGGGGACCGACTGCAATGGCAGCAGCAGCGTGGGCTTGGTTTACAAGTCCTCCCGAGGAATTTCTGTGCCTTTTTGTTTGGCGCAACGTGGTCTGTGAAGGCCCGTAGTGTGTTATTTAAGAGCCACGAACATGTTTTGACTAGTTTTTGTGAGGCACTTGGTGTGTTCTTGAGTACTCAGTAAAAAGTAATAATCGGAGAACGTGCAGGCTCCGTTTCCTTAATGAATGCCGTTCTTTTCCATGGATTAACCTGCAAGCTGAGTACATTGCATAATGGCTTTTCTGTCGTGTGGCCCTTTCATATAATAAACACCTTGGCCACAGGCTTTGGGAATGCAACTTAAATACTACCCAGGTAGCAAGCGAGAGGAAATTGTGTTCATTTTGGTCCTTCTTTTTCTAAATAAATAGATAAATAAATAAAGGGCCTGACGACCTCTGAGGTTGGGGTTTTGTTGTTGGCAAGTCTGGTACGAAAAGGGTTGTTGGTACAGGCTTGGATTTCTGAGTCAGGCTCCCGTGCTGATGAAGCAGAAATAGTTTGAGGTCTGAAAATACTGCCTGAGTATTTGAAAATAGTTTGTGTGGACACAAAGCTGTTTACGGATCACTCACTGGCCGCGTGCCAGTTTCTCAAGGACAAGGTGGGGTTTTTTTGGTTGTGTTTTTTTTTTTTTTTTTTTGCTTTAGAATCACAGATGTACTTGGTAGGATATCAGAAGTTAAAAATGCTGAAAAACCTCTTCTGGTGCAAGTCCTCATTTAATTAAAATGCATATAACTTTAGGCTAAATATGTGTTTTGCATCTTGTGAACAAGTTGGTAAAATATTCCTTAATTTGCTCTTACGTATGGGGTCACAGTATAAAGCACGGTCCCTGTTCTTTTTAAGAATGCCTCCTCTTGTAGTACCCTTGCAGCATATCTGGTGCCCTGGAAGATGCATTTTAGTTTCAGCAGTTACTGCCTAGTAAATGATGGCTCTCTAGTCCATAATGGTGAGGAGATGTGACTAACTGGAAGTGGCACTGATGACGTTTGTGATAGCTAGAGGAAAGAGGTGCCAACCAGTGTCTACCCTCAGTAGGAAAAGCAAAAAGTCCTAAACCACACAGTTCCAGCCCTTCTTTGTTGTGTGTTGTAGCACTGGAGGACTATTGACAGTTGGACTGGAATTTAATTTTTTTTTTTTTACGTATACATAAGGTCCATTTAAGAGTTCATTAACTTTTCTTCTTTACTGCTAATGCTCTGGAATTTTTTAAAAGTTGCAGATGTGAAATCTTTCATTTCAACCATGTTGAAATAAAACTCATTATGAAGCCTGACTCCCCTGCTCTGCTTGGCTGTACTGTTCCACTGGGATGGTATAAAATGAAAATAATTCTCCTTCCCCTTGCCCCTCATTAATATTAAGCTGTGCAATGATGGCTTCAGGTCCTCCCCACACAGTGTGGTTATTAGACAAAAGGTGGGATTCTCTCGATGGGGACGGCCGAATGTGGCAGTGTGTGTGTTGGGCTCCTTCTTGTCCAGCAGGCTGGATGAACAACTGCAAACCCCAAAATGTATTAAAAAGGGAAATAAAAGCAGTGGAGCCAATCATTTTGCCTTGTCCCTTCCCCTCCCACCATGCCTTTTGCATTTACAGTGAGGCTATTTACCTTCCAAAATAATACCCTCATCAGTTTAGCATACTTGAAATTGAAGAAAAAGTTGATTTCTATTTAATACCCCTCCTGGTGCTCTCTGGGAGGCTGGTGGATGTTTTGGGATGGTGCCTGGGACAGCCAGGCCCCCAAAGCAGCGTAGCTGAACACGTGCTGTCTGTGTCCGCTGGATGCTGCCCGGTGAGGGACACCGTCCCCTCGCTGCCTGGGGGTGGCCATCACCCGTTTCTCAGAGCCACTGTTTTCAGCGGTAGACAACCAGCAACAAGGCTGGTAGGGTGTGCGTGGGCTTCGTTTTCCTCGTCTTGTGGTGTGTGACCTCTGACAACGTCCCCCAAGAGAGCTCAGGCTGCTTACAGCGGTGTTGGTGCATGGAGAGGCAGGGATTAACTACGGGTTTGATTTATTTATTTATTTTTTTCTTTTCCCCCCCTCCCAAACAAAAGTATGTCTTTTGTGGCAGTTGTATGTACCCAATGCTTAAATTTGTGAGGGGCATCACTCCTCCTCTTCCCGAAGGTGTGTACCAAGCACCGAGGTGGTTTCTCAGCGGTGAGTGGTGTGAAATGGGCCCAGGCTTGCCTGGGTGTCAGAGAGCCTTGGTCACAAGGTGTAAATTGCCCTGTTTGGTTGGAACGCTCAGATTTGCACGTCCAGGGGTGACGAGTTAAATGTCAATATGAATTCATTTAAAAAGCAAACAAACAAAAGAGAAGCAGCCCCGGGCTCTTTTAATCCAAGCTTGTTCCGATGTCGCTCTGGGGAAGTGATCGGGAGACTCTACCCTTTATCTGCCTTCTCTCTTGACGCCTGCGTTGTTTCAAAGCCCCTGCCCACCCGTGTGGGGACCCTGGCAGGTCAGTTTGGGCTGTGCTTGGTCTGAGGTAGAAGTAGCATGTGGTGTGCGATGTCTGTTTGAAACGGCACTGGGTGGTTGTGATGATGGGGTGGCACCTGGTGAGCACAGGGCTGGTGCTGGTGACCTGTGCTGGTCCCCTTCAGCCCCATTAATGCTGGCCCTGCCTCTGGGACTTCCTACGGCCATGCCACCAAACCAGGCCTGCTTCTCCTTCGGTCGGTGGCTGAGATCCATCAGAGGGTGTTTAGTGATGAAAGTGGCTGCTGAGGTGTAAAATGAGAAGTCGTCTGTATCTGTAGCCTGTGTCATTTTGTATCTACATGTTTTAGCATTTTGGTCTAAATTCTTCTCTTGATGTTCTCCATCTGGCTTGTTTTTATAGTTACCAGAAAGAAGTTGTTCTGCATAAACGAGACCATTGCAGGATGTCTGAAGAGAAATTGGTGTTAGGAGGGGTGGATTTAGTGACTGGTAAAGCTGTTAAGATAGGGTGAAGAACTAATTTGAATGAGAGCTGAACTCAGCAGGTTTTAGCTGTTTCCAGAGGAAGCCAAATGTACTCTCGGCCAACCACATCCACGTGGGAGGTATGGCTCCACTCTGGTTTCGCTCTTTTGTTTTAGTTTGGGTGTTTTTTGGTGTCTTTCAGTAGTGTCCCTACTAAATTACATAGATATGTTTAAAACCAGAAAAAAGTACAAGCGATAATAAGGTTAGGGGCCCTTCTCTTTTTGGAGAGGGCTGAGGGTAGGAACTCTATTATAAGAGAAAATAAGTGACGGTGTGTTTAGTGGAGGTCACTAAATCTGGGCATGGCTTGGCAGTGGTTGGAAGGATGGGATGATGACTTTGAGGATGACTCTTGAAGAGGGTATTTTGAAGGCTGGGGACTCAAGCCGGTTAGCTCAAGTGTCCCTGTAGAAGGAACATCGAGTCTGGGTCAAGAAGCTCTGGGTGGCTACCTACAGAGCAGCAAAACTTGATCCAGCAGCCCGCTGACGGCTGGGGTGTCTGATGGAGGGGCAGCACTCAGCAAGGCATATGTTTCAAAAACTTCTCAATGGCCTGAAGTTGAGGTCTTGTGGAAAAACGTATCGCAGCCTTGCTGCCAGTGTTGGCAGAGAACCCTAGTTCGTCGACATTTCCTGCTCAGTATTTGGGAGGGAGAAGGAAGAGGGAAATCTGTAAGCTCCACTTGATAAGGGAATGTTTTGTGCCATTTGAGCCAGGAAATGTGTTGCCTAGGGGGATCCCAGTTGGCTGAATGGACTGGGATTGGCATGACTGGGTAACGGAGGGCCAGCCAGAGTCTTAAAACTGCACCACTGCTAGACCTCTTTTCCTCCCCTTCCCCTGCAACATCCCCTTCTTCTGCTGGCTTTTTTTTTTCATCTGTTACCCAGTTAAACATCTCAGGGCCTGTGGACTGAAATGGGCATAATTGTCAGCCCTCAGTTTGGCAAATCTGTCAAAGGTCCTACGGGGGATCGGGGGTGTTTTCCAGGTGCAATGGCAAGAGAGCTGTCTGCCCTTGCAGTTCTCTCCCGTCGGACAAGAACATCTCCTGCTCTTCGGTGGGGTGAGGTGGAGCGCTGGGCAGGGTGCTGAGACTCGACAGAGATGCCTCCTAACTCGAAGCTCTGCCGCTGGCCTGTTGCGATCCTGGGAAAGTTAGATTGTGGCTTTCTGCCATGGGTTTCCCACCATCTTCCCCCCCCCCCCCCGTTTTTTTTTTTTTTCCTATTTAGGCAATGAGCTGTTTGGGAGAAGGAAATGCCTCCGATAATGTATATCCAGCATCTTTTGGAGTGGGAAAGCTACCACAAAAGTAGCAATTGAAGTAAAAAATAAGTGCCTAGAACTCTCTTTTTTTCCTCACTAGCGGCTAACATCTTTTCACTCTGTCCCTGGAAGTACAGCACTGATAATAACTGTGGATCTTTCATACTTCACAGAATGCAGTACTATGCATGAGTAAATTGTCATTATTATTTCTTCAATAGACAGCTAGTGAGCCTGTGGATATCTAAAGCAGAATAGAGAGTATGTTGTTTTCTGTTTTGCTTTCCAGGCATTTGATGTCAGGAGTTAGACAGAGGGAAAACACAGAATCCTGTCCTGTCTTTGGCTTAAACAGTGGGAGCCTTTAATAGCTTCTGGTTGGTTTGGGTTTAGAGATCATCTAACAGGAAGAAAGAACATTGATGTTGGCCTTTTTTTCTCCTCGTGCGTTTCTGCGGTGATTTGCCGGGCTTTTGTACTAAGATTATTTGCTGATTTTTATTCTAGAAGGAGCTTCCATGCCAGATAAACGTGATCCCTGTTTTACAAATTCATCTCCATTGCTGGAACCTATGATTATTTAGCTTACAGAGCTCTGTATCAGTAGGAACAGCATTATTTTGGCTACGAATGCAGCGAGGTAGACTTTTTGCTTAAGAACATTTTATATTTTATTTTTTGTTTTTAACTGGGGAGGTTGCTTTCCCTTTGTGCCATTCTGCCTTTTTGCCTGTCAAAAACGCAGGTTCTGTTTCCTCCACAAGCATTACTCCCATCGCTTTTCACAGGGTAGACCTAGTCTTTCTGGGCAGTGGGAAGAAACGTCTTGTGGAGTCCAAGTGTTCGCAATGCAAAGTTGGTTGGTCTGCAACTTTCTGTGTTGGCGAGTGACAAAAAGAGCTGATGGTAAACAAGCATTGGAAAAATAAGGTATCATTTATTGCACTGGTGTGTGCACCCTAATAGCAGAGTGTTGCTCCATGGTCTGTCGCCTCAGGCTGGTAGGAGTTTAGAGTCAACTAAATGGGAAGCAAATTGAAAAGTTAATTTTGTCATGGGGGCATTGTACAGCACTACTAAGAGGTGGTTCTGCCCTGAGTTTTCACTTGATAACATGTTTAAATCTAGCCTGCTGCTTCTGTATACGTTGTAGCAACCGAAAAGTGAATGAGTAGATTTTTTTTTTTTTTCCAACTTGGTTTCTCTTGTTTCCATAACTGTCAGCATAAGATACTGGGAGGCTGGAGAAGTTTTCCAAAGACTTAATTGTATACAGTGCACAGGATAATCCAAGCTTGCAGGTCATGAGTCACGCGTACTGCCTGCCTTCCTTAATGTGCGATGTTGCCCTTTATTCTACTGCCATGCCATTTGGCTGGGGAGCAAGCTTCCAGGAACAGTCCCCCGAAAGGCACTTTAATACACAGCCAGAAACTGTGTTAGTAGGAGAATTACATTACTGTGGAGTACCTATCTTGGATAATTAGGAGGGGTAGGAGGTAAATGAGCTGATAGGATTTCTTTTGCATTTAATTTGCATAGTTTTTTGATAACATTAGGGCATCTTAGGGAAAAAAAAGCACCGTGAAAAACAGCGCATAACACCACTTGTCTTTGAACCTTTCAGAACAAAAAATATACAGTAATAATGTGTGCAGAGGAAGAAAGAGGCAAGAAGTAGGTGTATTAACTGACTTGGAGAGTGTGGGTAGGCTTGAAATTTATGATGTTCTGCAGATCTTGGCAGTCTACCAAGGATTCCCCTTGTCCCCTCTGCTTTTCAACATGCATAAAGCCCACTGAGATGAGAAATAAACAGCATATTGCTATCAGACATGACTGGGAATATGCTTGAGTAGTGCATTCAGTTTAAGATCTAGTTAAATGCTGCAGTGTTGCTGTGTTGATGAGAAGAGCTGTGTTTTAAACCCCTCCGTATGTAGATGAATTTTCTGTCATCCTCATGAGAAGAAACAGGACAAGATCTGGGGTCAGCGAGCTCAATCCATTGACTTACTCTTCCCCACAGGCCATTTAAAAATAGAATGGTGCAGTAGCAGTCTTAAAAATATTCTTATGTTTCTTGCTTGGGAGGATAAACAAGTGCTTTAATATGAGTAGATTCACGAGAAGAGGGAAAGAAAGGTGGGGAGGATGTGTAGGAAACGACAAGTAGTTTGGAAAGTTTGGTCGATAAAATCTTAACACAGTTTAAATGAAGGGAATGTGTTGGTGGGTTCTTTTCCATGGGGGTGGGAGCCAGACTCAGCTGATGATGCTGATGTTTTGTTGTGGCCCCTACCCCGAGACCTGGTAAGGGGCAAACTCTCACCCCCGGGATGATGTGTTCTTCACTACCTGTTGCTGCTAGTAAGCAGTGCAACCTCTGCAGCCTCCTCAGTCCCTTGGCTCTGGAGACACTCATCTTGTGCTTAACAAGATACATCTAGGTTGTTGTCATCTTCATTGTGTATTTCATATCCATATTTAACTTTCTGGCCAGGGGACAATTATCCTATGATCCCCAGCCTCTGATATTTGGTATCTAGCCATATTTTAAGAAACTGCAGTTTTCAATTAGCGTGGGCCACGTTTTGCAATCTCATGGCGGTGGTAATTGCCAGCAATTTGCCGGGAGAAACAAAGCCGCAAGAACTTCTGTCGTGCTCCGGGGATGGGGGAGCCCGGGACACCCTGAGGGGCTGCGGCTCCAGACAGCACTGAAGCAGGGGCCTCGTTTTGCAAGAAAAATGCTGTCCCGCCGGAGTGTTAGCCGGTGGGATTGCTGAGATGGTGTCTGGATGGGACCTTAATGGTTACCACATTTATGAAGTGCCTTGGGAGTTGGATTTGAATAAATTTTAATCCTAGGAGATTGAGTTCAGAGGGTTTCTCCCATCTACAACTTCGGCAGTTCTTCTGTCACATTCAGCCACTTTGTGATTTTATTATTATTATTATTATTTTTAATGCAGACAAGTATTTCCAAAACAAAAGCTGGCTTTGAAAATCTGAAGATCAGTTTCCAAAATGGGAATGTTTAGCCATTTCATGTTGCAAGCAAAATTATACTAGCATGCTAATAGTTTGACAGGTCTGTTCTTGAGCAGAGCTGTTACGCAGATAAACAAACAAACAAAAACTCTGCTCATGCTTACATGTTGTACTTATGTTGTTTGCTTTTTCTCTCCCTCTAAAAATGTTTTTAATGAAAAAAATGTGGCTTCAAAATGTCCTTTTACTTCTCTCATATAAATTAATGTCATGCCACTCCCCCCCCTATATGTTGTAGATGCTTGGAATGTGAATGCTCCATACATTATGAAAAGGATATTTGGAGTAATTTTAAACAATATTCTGAAATGGCCAGTGTTTAAATTTGGCCTGGGATACTGAGCAGTCCACACTTCCCACAGTTTGCAGTTCCCTTGTTTTCCAGTCCCTTAGGAGGGTTATGGAGAAGCTTTTCCCAGCCCCGCTGCAGAAGGAGCCCAGCGAAACACAAGCCGTCGCTGTGCTGTGCTGTAGCTGTCGGGGCCCAGGTTTTCATGGGGACTGGTGGGGGCACCAGCAGGATCCTGTAAAGCTGCAGGGGAAGGGATGGCTGGGCTGGTGCACATTAGTCATCCCGAGTGGGCCAGTCTCCCAGCGAGGAACGTCATCTTGAGAAAAGCTGTGAAGCTGAGCCCTGGGAAATTTCAAGCTTCTCTTTGGAAAACTAGCAAAGACCAGAAAAGCAAACTTTCCATAAAATGTGTGGCATCCCGTGGATGTCTTGCTACTTCACTCTTCTATGTGCCACTTTTTCTGCTTGGAGTATGTTCTGCCACCATTTTAGCGTACCCGCTTTGCTGCAGAATGAATGATGAACCGTGTTTCACCGTTTCTTAAAAAGTTCCTTCTTCCTCAGTTCTCCTTAGCGTGAGCTTTTTTCCCTCTGAGATACCCCCGTTCCTCTCTGTAGTGTATTCTTTTTGTACCTCAAACTGTACTTCCCCATGTGTTTGAGCCTTTTAGTTCCTTCCACGGAGCTGTGGAAAATAGGAGCAGAGCTGAGAGGAGGCATTTTTCTACCTCAGTGTAAAACATTTTCCTCTCCTCCCTTGGTGGGGTGGTGAGTCTTAAGGAGAAGACCACAGGCTTTTGTCATTAGGCAGAGGTCCAGGGTGGGAAATTGGAGTTGTATCTCTCCTGGGCTTGCTGAGAGACTTTGGTTCAAGAAGTAGTAAGGTCAAGGTGAGGTCAGTCTTGGCCACTGCACACATGTTATGACCCTAACTTTGTTTCAAAATCAAAACCAGCTTCAGACCAAGCTGTAAAAAGAAATGCATGCAATAAAGAGAGTTTACAGAGCCGGCAAAAGCCTAAGTACAGTAATTTATTTATAGAAAGCGTGTGGATTGGTTAATGAGGGGAGAGCGCAGCACGGTAAGAGTTGTGAAAGAAAGCGGAGGCTGTGAATTCTGCAGCATTTCATCCTTTCTAATGCACCAGCAATGCCTGGGCATCATAAGGTGTGAAGAGGTCAAGATTTCTCCAAAGAGACTAGTGGTTTGGGATGCTTCAGTTTTGGGCTGCCAGTCTTGAATGAATCTGTGAAGAGATGAAGTCCAGGAAAAAAATACAATATTGATGTCCATCAGCTATAGTGGATGCCACGTATAGGTTTCTGCCTAGGAAACCTAGAAGTTGGTGAGGAGAAAAGTAAAGGAACCGTGACTAGTGAATTTTTTTGTTGTATTTTTTATCATTATTTGTGATAAAAGTGAAGAAGTGTAGTGGGCGTACCTCTTGCTGGAGAGCTTGACTGATTCAGAGAAGAGCCTTAGGGGATGATGTTTGGGAAAGGCGTTGGGAGACCAGGCTGTTTGACTGGAAGTTTTGGGGCAAACTGCTGGGTGTTAAGTGGAGAGCTGGAAAATACCAATACAATTGCAAAGTGCCTGTTTACAAAAAAAAAACCACACCAAACCTAAACAGAACAGCTAATTGATATGGCCCCACCTCATGTGAAAATATACTGGAGAAGAGAAGGTTTTTGTCAGAAGTCAGCGAGTTAGAGCCCACCGCAGCTGAGGGGGCCCGTGGTGCTGCCTGCCTCCCAGCCCTGCCATCCGCCTCCTGCCAGCTCTGGCTCTGCTCTGACCGCAGAGCAAACCAGTTTAATTTCCTGATCTGCAATCCTCCACCCCACCTCGCCGTTTGCTTTTTCCGTGTTAACTTTCTGCCATTTTAGTGATCTCGATCAACTTATCATATGATCCGATGAGTGCCAGAAGGAGCTCAGTGCTCCCGGGAGAAATGTGACAGGAGGCTGGAGGGAGGCAGGGGAAGGAAGGGTAGGAGCTCCCCGCCGCAGGAGCTGGGATCTATCATTTCGGCTCCAGCTGTACTGAGAAACCATACCCTTATGGTGGTGTAGCTGAAGGGAGACAGCATCTTGTTCTCTTCTAGCTGTTGGGAGATAGGGGAAGAGAGCTATTGCAGGTCTGATCCATCACTTGAAGAAACCTCACTTGTTTTTACTAATGAAGGCAAAAGCAAAGAGAAATGTCCTTTTGCAAGCCCCTAGGCATGCTTGCATTTACCTAGTAATATGTCACCCAGGTACCAGGCACTGGTGCGTAGAAATAAAATATGCAACACATAGAGTTTAACTATTCTGACGTGTTAATAAACTACCATTACTGACTATGAGCTTTCTTTGCTAAAGTAAACAGAAGGGAAGCTGTCAATGTGATCTGTCTGTGCTTAATCTTGATAATCATCCTTTTAACGTGGAGAAAAAGAAATGAGTTCTAAGATTTGTAGAAGAACATTTTAAAAAGAAACAACTTTTTTTTTTTAGCCATCTAGAGTATTTGTTGTTTTTTCTTACCAAGTATCAGAAGAGTCCAGCACAGTTGGGGAAAACCCAGTGTCTGGAGTTCTCGTCCGAATGTTTTGCTCTGTGTAGGCTGAAGGGATGGGTGAGATGCTGGTGCTGACGGTTCTCTCTCTTCTTCAGGGTCGGCATGTCAAAACGGGTCAGCTGGCAGCCATCAAAGTCATGGACGTTACTGAGGTGAGTAGAGGAACATTCTGTTTTATTAGCAATATGGGTAAAAATTTAATAATGAGAGATGGCATATGGCTTACCTCATATTTATGTTGAAGGGCGTGGTCCTTGCACGTGAATGTTTGCTTTCTGTTGGCAGGACCTGACCTCTCAAGCCTTTCTGCCCTTTACAATATTTCTGTGCACTTGTGTGCAGGGGCCTCTGGCCTTCAGAAATTGCTTTGGCTGGTCCCAGGACGTATGAACACATGTAGCACTCTCTTTTCAGAAATTTCTCAGAGGAGAGGAAAAAAGTCAAATTCCCTGCTTACCACTTTTTTCTTTTAAATGTAGCATCTTACTTTTACTGAACAAGAAGGTAAGTAAACTGCTTGACATAGAGGACAGTAGTTTCCCTGGTGCATTTGCAGCCTACAATGGGTATACATTTATTCAAAGGAATGGGTCTAATAAAGTTCCAAGAAGCCTGAAAGCAGAAACATCTGCAGGAATGATGAGCAGATTGCTGGCAGAATTCAGCAGTGTAAAGTAGTAGTTGTAACTGACCCAGGGGGATTTACTGTGGAGCTTTAGATGGGAAAGATGCGAAATTAACCCAGCCAAAGAAATAAAAAAAATGTATGCCTATATTTGAATCCTTAGATGTCTTGCAGTTTTTGCTGTTCAAAAAGCAGTCAGTTTAAATTAAGTCTTCAAAACAGATCAGGAAAAGCATGGGTTTTTCCCTGTTGATTCCACTTGTGTTTTATAGAGTTACATCCACAAATTAACGCAACAGCTTCAGATTTAAAATCAAATGAGATCCTCCTGTGTGATATCTGCAATGCTTGGCTGATGCTGCACTTCTGAAGAGAGGTTGTGCCTCTTCAAACCAAACATCTTGTTTTCTTGAACTCCTCAATCTTATATCGGTATTAGGGGAAAAATGATGTTTATGCGTGTGCATTGTACAGAGCAGGGGGTCTTTGGCAAGCCGGTTATATTAAGCAAAACTCCTACAAGGGTGTTGCTGCAAAATGGTTTATATTTTAGTGTGTGTATAGACGCCAACAAGTAAAAATGGCCTTGAACACAAGCTCCTAGGTGAGTGGCTGGGGTGTAATGGGCAAACAGGCAGGAGAGGGAGGAAAACAAGAAGGCAGGGTTGGGTCAACTGATAGGACTTCAGTCGTATCTCTGAATCTCCTGAAGCTGTTGTGTCCGCCAAGAGCTAGACATTCTTGCTTTTTAAGATGACCTGATAAAAAATCAATTTTCAGCTGGAGATTTTCAAAGGCTGCCTTCATGAGGAGGCAGTGCTTTTTTGTGGCAACGAACAAGCAGACAAACCAAAGAAGAATGAAGGTGCGTTGACACACAGTGAATGTTCTTTGCACAGCAAATGTATCCGTTTGTGCAGTGGTTTTACGCAGGGCAGTTTGCTGAACTGTGTGCGACGAAGGCTTCTTCTGTAACATCAAGATTGGCTGTACTGCACGCTCCCTCTGTTTTTAATATCATATATTAATCATAAGCAGTTGCAATGGAGAGGATGCACAGCAAAAGAAAAACAATTGAAAAATGCTGTCTATAGTATGGCTGAGCTCATGTTGCGGGAGATGGCTTATGTTTTGAAACTTTCTGTAGTTTGCTGGTTTTGAAAAGCTAGTTGTATATTGGCATTGTCTGTCTTTTATCTCACAAACTCATGCTTTTTTAGGGGATGAAGGGCAGTCAGAGGGAGGAGTTTGGAGGTGTTAGCCCCATGCAGTTTAAAAGTAGTGGTATTCCTCCCAGTGCAGCTCATGTGTTTTTGCCTCGAAGTAATGAGCCTGTGGAGGCTGAAAATGTGGTGTAAATTCTTCCAAGTCGTGCTAAGTCTGCTCCACTTTTTAACACTGGGCATGGACGGTACTGTTGCTAACACCAGGTATGGGTGATACCGTTGCATGTACCATGTTCTCAGTGGCAGATGTGGCCGTAGAATATTCCCGTCCACTCCTGCTCGCTGGTTCCTTGCCTGTTTCCCAACACTTGTGCCAGCACAACTGCCCTGGGGCCAGATGGTGACCTGGATCAGTGAACAGGCCCCTATTCCAGGTTAAAAATACCCTCACTCCTCTCTTTCCCCCTGTTATTTATAACCTGGATCAGTTTGTTGATGTAGTTTAGCACATGACATTACAAACAGTTGTGCCGTTGCTATGAAGAAGGTGGCACGAGACTGGAAAAGAGCTGCTGCTTGCTATGGGGGAAAAGGGGCAGTAGCTCAAATGGACGTGGCTACCAGAGATGGCCGTATCATCAAGCCATGGCTTCAGTTCCTTGAGGGATGGTTTCATGAACACCTCCTTTTGCTGGCAGACCGTGCAGCTCCATCCTGGTTCTATCTCATCACAGCTTACGAGGATGGTGGGTGGAGAGAACGTGGGGACAGAGAGGACAGTGACTGCCATCCTCGGCACTGCCCCAAAAGAAATGCTGAAGAAACCACAGCCTCAAATTTACCTTCTCTGCCTGCTTCAAGAGCTACAGTTAGATAAACTGCTCATGTGGGCTAATGGTAACACTAACTGTGTCCATGCCCATGGGGAAAGAGGCTTGAGTGGAAACTTCCACAAAACTGAAATTGTGATTTTTT
>NW_009621342.1:84953-117538 GCF_000690535.1 Cariama cristata | reverse complement strand
TTTTTTTTTGACAAGCAGCAACTGAAGCTCTAGGTGATTTGTGCCCCTGTGCATGTTTTATTGGCAGTGTTATGCCTTTCTGCTTAAATACAAGCAGTGCCATGGAGGATATCTGATTGTTTTTTCTAGTCTGCGTTGAGAACAGACGCAAGACTTTCTTTCTTCTGGGATACCTCTGATCCAGTGCTTGCTTTGCCAAATGCTTAACAAATTAGAAAGCCTAATGTGTTGGCATGCTTTGTGGGCACACCCCAAATTTTCAGTTTTCAAGGTCCCAATTCTGCAGTTCACACATTGCTCAGGATCGGCAAGGTTACATCGTTTCTGGGCTGTAGAGCTTTGATCGCCCGAACGGGAGGGATGTCAAAGTCAGAGTGAAGGCTTTCCTTGAAAAGTTTTGGTTGACATGAAGGAAACGTATAGTGTAACCTCCAGCTAGGGACTTTGGAAGAGACATTATGGCTCTGTAATGTACATGGTGCTGTGGAAATGCTCTTCATCCTTCTCAGCTTTTCTTGTGGTTTTCTCTTCAGATTTTAATTTTGAAAAGAATGGTGGTAAGGATGAGAAAAGAGGAGGTGGGCTGAAGATATCAGCTTGATCTTTGAATATATTATGACTAGTTAGTACTGCTGCCTGAAACGTTGGGGGGGTGTTGATGTGCATAAAACTTTCCTGTCTCTTCCACTTTCCTTCTCTCTAAACAAATTAAGAAAAGACTTAGAAGATTGTATGGGTCTTTATAGATCTTTAGATCTACGGCACTAAAGCAAGCACTAAAGGATCTGTCAGATCTAAAGATCTGTAAGTCTTCCTACAGAGTGGTGTATATATAGGTCCTATTTTCACTTTCTGAGGGCGAAACTAGAGCGCATGTTAGGGTGAAAAATTTCACTGGAGCGTAGAACAAATAAAACCAAAAATCCACCAGTCCTCATCAATTGAAAGCTATTCTGTTGCTGGAATGAGCCCAATGACCGTAAAAGGGGAACAATACAAACTATCAGCATATACACACTTTAAAAATTATTTTCCAAATTGTACAAATGTGGGATGAATCTCAGGCTGCACACGTTGTGGGGGGAGGCGTTATTTGAGAGATTCCTGTAGTCTGTCTTTAATATTTTTTATATTAGGGTCTCTGTTCCTTTTGGGGCATTATTTTGGAGAAGGCGGTTTTCAGTCCGTGTTGACCCCTTCCACTCACTGACCACACCGTTGGGTTTGCATGAGCTCCTTGCTGCGTTCGGATGTGCGGCACTGTAGCATACCAAGTGAGCCGTGACTGATGTTATCGGATGCAACACAAGTACACTGTAAGATTTGGCAGTCGCTGTTTAGTTAGAAGAATCCATTTTCTTGTGAAGCAAATGACATTTAAAATCTTAGCAAAGCTTAGTTGGCAAATCTGCCCGCATCTAAGCTGTTGACTTGCATTGCACCCTAAACAGACAGCTTGACTCTGCTTAATTCTTTTGGAGGCTTTCTTTGCAGCTGCACGGGTGTTTCCAGTGTCACTCCTGTGTTCCCCTTCCAGCGATGCTTTTCTCTTTGAGAGGATTAGTAACTGATTTTGAGGGAAAAACATAATCGCTTCTTTTCTGTTTGTTATAACCCCTGCTGCTGCTGCTTCTTCCTCCTACCTCTTCCCACACACACTCTTGGCATCCCTTGGGAAAGTTTTCCGCATGCCTTTTTTAATAGCAGCATTTCTCAGCTCTTGTGCCCAGTGTTTCATGACTTGTCCAGTCTAGTCTGTGTAAAATTATGCTAAGTAAACAACTGGATACTGTATCCTGCTGATTTATGAAAGAAGCTGGATTGCTTTTAGTGCTTGCCTGTCTTGCCCTTTCTGGACGTGCTCTGCAGAAAAATGAACAACCCCAAACCAAAACCTCCAGATCTGCAGAGAAACACGGCACATCTCCCGTGCCTAGACAGGAAAGGTTACCACAATTATTCATTGCCATCTTCCGGACTCTGCTGACGGCTTTTTTCTGTTGCAGTAGGCAAGTCACTTTGATTCTTGTGAGTCTGTATCTTCAGGCCTACGTGGTGTTTGTTATAAACTGCGATCATGTTCACTTTGATTCTTGTGAGTCTGTATCTTAAGGCCTACGTGGTGTTTGTTATAAAGTGCAATCATATGAATGATCTATCCATCCATAAGACATCCCAAAACTGGTCTACAGAAAGACTGCAGATGAATAAAAATGTATGTGTGCTTCCATACGTGCAGGCAGACAAAATGAGGGCAAAATGAAAATAACAAACGCCAAAAGTTTGCCCTAACTTTTATGTGCGGTTTTTTTTCATGAAAACCCAAAGGCAGTCTGTTGATTTTGATCTGTTTGGATGGAAAAAAATTAAAAGATTGATACCTCACTTTAGAAGACTGGGAAATGCAGATCCTCGTGGCGCTGTGCAACAGAACTGAGTCAAGCCAGTCTGGAGAAGCTGAATATGGGCTGGCCTTTTAGTGCGGAGACATGAATGCACTGCTCTACCTGGCTTAGTGGGGCTGCCTGATGAAGTACTTATGTACCAGTCCATGGGCTGTACTTACTGCGAAGTTAGCCAAAGCAAACCTGAAGCTGGTGGAGTTACCAAAAACCTTTGCCACGTCCCTTCCTCTTGATATGAATTGGGGGAAATGGATCAGGGACCTAAAAATCCACATTATTCCCATGGGGAGTGCTGGCACCCTGCTTACTTGTTGCCCAAATGCGAGGTTGCTTACTACTAGTGAGTACAAAGTTTTATAGTCTTTGGTTAAAGAGTTACCTGGCAAAACAAAGAATCGTTCTGTGGAAAAGGAATAAATAGGAAAGGTATTTACAATGTGGACAGCCCTGCTGTCCAGTCTCTCCTGAAGCTGATTAACCTTTGATCTCTTCCAGGGATTAGGTCAAAAAAAAAGAGAAAAAGGCTGCTGGGAACTTTCAGTTACAGTTTGGAGGCAAACAGAGCTGGACCCTTGAACCATAATGTCTGGTTTGGGAGGAGGTCAAAAAGAGCTACAGCAGGCTTGCAGCCAGCCGGGTAGCCTTTTTTAGGCTGCAGAGCATTTGTATAATTGACCATTTCCATCCTTAATTTGTGATCCCGCACCTACCTCTGCTGCATGCCCCTGCCCAGCACCTTGGCACCGTTCTTCCCCCTGCTTTACCACGGCCCTGATGCTGGGAGGCTCAGCCCTGGGGTGCTGGCAGGGTCTGCGGTGCTGGCTGACTTCTCTGGGGGACCAGGCTCTGCTGCAGCCCCTGTCAGCTCCATGCTGCCCTTTTTCTGTGAGACCCCCGTTTGGGGGTTCAGTTTGTCTTCAGGGTGAGGGCTGTGCACAGGGCCTTGCGGGGGGGCTCACGGTGTCGCAACACCCCTGTCCTTGGGTGGCAGAGCCTGCCAGCTCACAGTCCTGACGGAGCAGAGTGACATTTAACTCCGGAGAGCCTTTTGTCCTTACAGTCATACAAGGAGCAGTGACTTTACCTCCCAGCAAGGCAAATAGATCTAACACTCGGCTTGGATCAGATCTGTGATTTTTGGATGTGATCCAAGAAACTTTGCTGGAGCAGTGCTGGCACCAGTTTGAATAAAGGGCAAACTTTCACCCTCTTCACCTGAGTCCTGGGGTGGTTTAGCAAGACTGTCTTATTTGGGAAGGGGGGAATGTCAGGTTTGATGCGGCTGCGAGAGGGAGGTTGAATAGGGAGCTCCACATGTGGTTTGAGGTCAGGGCAGAAAGCCGTGGCTGTTACCAAAAAACTTGGGAAATGATAGGCAACATGGATTGACTGGAGAGAGAGCTGGTGTCGAGCACCAAGGCTCTGCGTTGCTGTGTCCCAGCAAAGAGCAACTTCACACTGATACTGTGTGGTTGGGGGAAAAATTGTCAAAGAGGAGAGGAAAAAAGAGCTGGAAAACATTCATACATGCTCGTTTCTCTCTCTGCTTTTTTCAGCATACGGTTTCTTCGTAGTGCAGGATTTCCACCTGAGTGGAAGACCGTTTGCATGCACAGCCTGTTGTCAGTTGTCCTTGTGGGTATACCACTCTATCTATTTTAACATGCTTGTTTTAGAACCTGGCTATTTCAAGGCTGGAAGAAACAGATGTTTTCCTTTTGCCATGAAGATCCTTGAGGGCACCATTGCTGCCTCACCAGCATCTATTATCTGTCAACAGCAAAAGAGCTTTGACTTTGAAGGCTTCGTGTTGCTCGCTTAGTGGTATTCCTGTTGCATGGCTTTTCAGCTGAGGCCAGGAGATGGCTTCATACTCAAGGTTGATTGTGGATTACTGTGTTAAGAAAGTGCAAAGAAAGCTGTGTTGCCTCTGCCTTCTCCTCATCTGTATGTTTATGCCAGGTCTGATCTGCAAGGTTTTTGGCCTGTCCAGCAGAAATTGTTTTGCCAGTGCTCTGTAAATTGTAATGTGGTTTAGATTACATGAACTGAATTTATGGCCACATAAAGGGAACTTTGCTGTAGTTTGGAGCGCAGAAGAATCTCCTTGTTTTAGGGAGATAGCTTTAAAATTTTGCCTACCTGGCTGTAAGAGAAGTGGATAAGACCCTGCTGTAGCACAACAGATGATGCTCAGGATATACTCCTTAGCTGTGGAAATGAGATCTGTTACTGCCTGTCAGTATGTGAGAGCACGTGTTTGGTGCTGAAGCATAATGGAAACTAGAAGGCTGTGTAGGCTACAGCTGACTTCCATTGGCGAAAGGGTAGGATTGCATATTAAGACGTTTTCTCTGCAAGTCTTGAGGTCTTTGGACGTGTCTGGACTTTTCCTTTAAAAATTTCTTCCCTTTGGTCTGATGGTGCAGCCGCATCGACACACTCAGAAGGAAAGGATAAGTCATCTAGGTGAGCTACTGACATCTGTTCATCGTTGTAACGGGTAGGACACATGCTTGAATTCCAGCTTTTGGGCACTGTTCATCAGTCCAAGTGGGCAATACTTAGATGTTTAACTGTAATCCTGTGCCTAGTTTTCTTCAGTCCTTAGGCTTGGTACCTGCAGCCATCTGGAGACCTGCTGTTAGCATTTGCAAGGAAGTCACTAATGACAATGTGATTTCATATGTATATGAATAACTACGAGCCTCTATCTATGTTAGGGAAATCTGGACCCTAATACTAGCAGTGGTGAAGGCTCAGTGGGGGTAGTGTGCAGATGCTTTCACAATCATGATATTTAACCTACTGGTCATACCTGCACTGACATGAATTTGAGCAGTAGCAGCCTGCACAAGTTCTAGTGATGGAGAATATGAGGGGAGCATTGGTGCCGGTGGCCTTGACGTGGGCGATTCGCTGCTGCCTTCCCAAGCACCGAGCTCGCTTTGTTCGGGCTGTCTGGGGAGATTCGAGTTCTGATGGGAAACAGAAATGTTTTGTGTGCAGATAACAGCCAAAAGTATGGGGCTACGTTTTGTGTAGTTTCTGTCAGACACAGAGTGCAGCTGAATTTACCCCCGGTGAATCAGACATACTGTCTACTCAAGGAAAACAAGGCAACCTTGTCAATACGGCGTTAGAGCCGGTGTGTTCTTGCCAGCTTGGGCAGAGTAAAATGTGACAGAGTATTGTGCTTTCATTTTAGCAAGTATCTAGGCTGAACCCAGGCCTGTGGCATATTCCTCCTGCCTGAATAGGCAGGCGAGAGATCCCCGGTCCAGTATGAACTGCTGTCTTTCAGAGGTGCACTTTAAAATCCGGCTTGGGCATTAGGATCAAAGACAGAAGAATTAATTTTCTGTTTATGTTAAAGGGGATATATCTGCTTGAAATATAATCTTTCTTGACTGTATTTAATTGTAGTTTCATAAACCGCACCTGCCTGTGGGCTCCTCCTGTTTTTGCTGCGACATTCTGTATTTTTATCTTGGCTTCCTAAGGAAATGAGGTTTCTTGGAGATAGTGCATGTGTCCTGCCTTCTTTTCCACCAAACACCTCTTGGATCTACTGCCCAACTTCGACTAAAAGTAATGAGGAGGAGAAATTCCAAAGCTAGGAAGTCCCGACAAGTTATGTGAATGCTGGCAGGCTATGCGGAGAAGGGAGAGGCTGAAATTTATAGCCTCTGCTTCGGAATGGTAGGCAGACCTTAGCCACTGTCTGTTTATCAGTCAGCTGGCCACTGTTTTGCAGTAAATCACACGGGGGGAAGTAGATTACTTTTCTTTTAAAAGAAAAAGTTGTGATGCTTGACTTTAGAGTAGAGTACTGCAGCTGTAGGAATGTGTGCAGGGTGGGACATGCAAGCTACTTTTAAGCATTTTAAAATCTCCCTCTGGTTCTTTCTTCAGTTTGGGGGTCCACAAATAGTATTGTACATTTGAGATTATCCTGCGTGATCTCTCTCCCCCTCTTTCTCTTTCTTAACGTGTACATATATATAAAAAAATATAAAATAGCAATGTTGTTCTCTAACATTGAATGAGTTGAAGAAGTTTGCTCTAAGTCCCTCGACATGCTCCTTTTGCAAGATGTAGTTTGAGTGATTGTGTAAGGAGTTGTTGGCTAAAATACAGTCTTTAAAGCCCAGCTCCTAAATCTGGAGATTATGGCAGCAAGCCCTAATGCTCAAAGACCTGGGAATTCATTGTACTCTAAGCTGACTTGTAACCAGGATGAACGCTCCCCTTGTGCCTAACAGGAGAGCCTTCTTCTCCCCCTGTGCCCAGGCTCTTAAATATGCAAGGGGAAGTCGCTAAGTGTTAAGAGAGCCTTGAAGATGCTGTGCAAACTCGTTCAGTTAATCAATGTAAGAGAAGATCCTGTTTGTTTCCTGAGCCTAGAAGCATCTCAAGTCCTTTCTTACAAGAGGACTGTGTACATTCCTCTAGATAGATTTAATCCAAAAGGGATTAAAGCCCACTGAATGTGCTTTGTGTAGCCTCTCTGGCAGAGAACATTTTCTACTGCTAAATAAAAGTGCAAAGGTGTTGTCATTAAATTGGAAAGATTGTTGTTTCGTAATAAGCACACGGTTTAGTTTTGCTCTCCTGTCCTTGCTGTCTCTCTTAGTAAGACCCTGCTTCAAGCATGATTAGACTGATGGGAGTCTGGCCAAGGAGCTCTCTTTCTGTTCTGATGAGTCCCTGTTGATTTTTTTCATGGCACGCTTTATTTCTCAAATGTTTTGGTCTGAGAGGTGTGTCTGTGAGAAGCGAGCGAGTTAGCAGCAGAAGCAGCTACTGTTCCTGTGCGGAGAGCCAGCATATTGGTGGTGTGGTTTGCCTCACATCCACCAGGTAAAATGGTAGTTTCTTTACCTGGCACATCACCGGTGCAAAAGGCGCAGTGAGAGTTCAACAGGCTGCTCTCCTTTACACCTCGTTCTGCAGGATGATGGGGGACTTCACAAGTGTCCCCTGCTCTCTGCGGCGTGGAGGGGTCAGTTCCAGAAATGAACGTTCAGGTTTTTTTGCGTGTTGGTTGGTGTACGAGGGGTTTCTGCAGTGTTTCACCACAGCAGGGATATTTTCCACTGTAGCTCCTTCTTCCTGAACTGAATTTTAGTGTTTCATTCTAGAGCTGGTAAGAACTAAGTGGAAATCCTAGTGTAAATGCGGCAGCCCGCAGATCTTCAGATAACTGTTACCGGCCTGGCAAAGCACCTTGGCTCTGTGTGCAAGAGCAAGAAAGGAGAGTGTCCATAATTCCTGAAAATCATTTTCTTATGTGGAATCTTTTACCGAATGGAAATGTAATTGGGCGAAGAGACCAGAGGCATGAGGGAGGGCGAGCATCCCCACGGCTGGCTGCTTGGCTCTCCCTGCACTAACCTGTCCTCCCGGCCAGGGCTGCGTGAGTCACCGCTGTGGAAACAGTGATGCAAAGGCAGCACCATTAAGGAGGGTTTTATTTGTCTCTTGCATATTTTACCTCAGCGGCCTTTTCTCTAGCATATTTATTGCTGTTTCCTCTCTTAAGCCTGTGAGACAAACCCGTTATTTATAAATGAGTTAGTTGTTTTTCACTCTGAATTTTTCTTTTTGCGTCTCTTGCTATGCCTCTTTGCAACAATTTGTTTAACTGTAAAGCCTTGAGTCAATTATAAAATGAGAGTTGCACTGATTTATAGATCAGAGAGGGCTGCATCATCAAGCAAGTCTTCACTCAAATTTGGGTCCCTGAGGGTGATGTCGGTTCCTATTTCAGAATTGCTGCTGCTCCTCAATTCTGGTTAAAAGAGTTTGGGAAATATACCTAGCCTAGTCTTGATTTGCAACGCAGATTGTTAGAGTTTGCACTGTTCTTGTTCATTCTCCTTCCCATGCCTTCGAATGTAAGCAAACACACATGTAAATTCAGGAAAGGAATTCTCCCACTGGCAGGAAAGAAAGGAGGAACAGTTGCATTTTTCTATTTGTAAATGTTCAGATGGCATCCTGTTGTGATAACAGTGCTTCCTCCTGACATAGGTGTCTATGGGTTTTCCCTGTTTTCTATTTACTTCTCCCTCGAGATGTGGTTTTACAATAGAGCAAATCCAATTTGATGCCTGGCTGCTACTGCAGGGGCAGCCCTGCCTCTCTTCATCCCCTTTCCCCACTCCCCTTGTACCAGCATCTATCTGGTCCCATCCTTCAGAGTGCTCCACTGGCAAAGAAGTTTTGTGAGTTTTTTTTTTTTCCTTTTCTTTTTTTTTTTTCTGTAATACAGATTAGCTTTCTACTGTTTTTTACCCCAGCAAAAGCTGGCCGGGGGGGTGGGTGAGAGGGGCTAGGCAGGGCAGGGAGTGGGCTCGGCAGTGGCCGGGAGCTGGCCCACATCTCCTTAGGGTTACAGCCGTGAGGCTGCCTGGAACACGGCGCTCCCGTAGCCGTCCCTTTGCAGTGTGAACCCGGGAGGAAAGCCGACTGCGACGCCTTTCCGACAGCCTGGCCACATCTTCCTCGGCCACCTGCGACGGCCGCTGAGGGACTGTTTGTAGTGCTCCACACCTGCAGATTTAGGAATAAAGAACGGAGTGTAAAGGTCTTCTGCAGGGATTCCCCCACCCGCTGATTCTTTCCACTGTGCAACAGGCTATTTTTAGTCTGCTTGCTTGCCTCAGAAGTTACTTCACTTTCGGCTTTGGACCATTTCCATAACATTTACTGTGATTCTGAATTCCAGCGTTCAGGATAATGTCAGAGCAAAGAATCGCTGGGTGGCAAGCTCAGTTCCAGTGGCGGAGCCAAAAAACCTGTGCAGAGGACGTGTGATGCCAGCTGCTGCTGAGCTGTGACCCGTGGGAGACTGGCTTAGGTGAACCACGTTTTGGACTATGCCCTGTATTTGCAGGCAAAGAACCTTGTTAACCCTGAGTTTAATGGCGCTTTGGTTAGTGAATAGCAGAAGAAAACAACCCTTTAGAGGGCTAATCCAGGTAGCCAAAGTAGATCTACCTCTGAAAGACATCTGTTTGCTTTAAGTGAAGTCTGGAATCAAAAGCCCAGCCTGCCTTTGGTGTGTGTGCTTGTGTGGTACCATTGCTAGTTCACTGGATACCACTCTTTCTTCCTCTAGATATTAGTTAAGTATGATTTAAATCAGCAGTTTCTTTGGCAATAATGTGTTGTCTTAGTTCTGGCAAGTGGTCTTAAGATATATGAGGTATTAGAGCAGACTTTACCGTGGGAAACAATGCTCATTTTAAAGTTGTTGTGTATGGTGCATCTAATGATTTACCACTTTGAGATATAAAAATATATATAGCTAGTTCTGTAATAGGTGAATTTCATACAGCTGGATGTTAAAGCAGATGAATGCAAATCAGTGGGTTTGGCCAGAGTGTTGTAGTTTCATAGGAAAGACCTTCTGACACAGTAGTATCCCAGAGGCAGTGTTGGATCCGGAGAGGGACGAAGGCTGGCTGGCAGTTAATAGGAATTTTTCTTTGAAAAAACCTGAAGGTGTTTCTTCTACTGGTCTTTTCTACAGCTTGGTAATGCATGGGATGAATATAGCTGTGGAAACTCACGTATTCAGGAGCTGTATATTTGGCGGACAGCAGAGATTGTAGCTATTGTGAAGGCACAATATAGATCAAAAAGTTGGATTTCAGTGTTTGAGATTAAAAAACCCATCATTTAGTATCAAACCTACATTCTTGTGAATTTTCCACTTTATTTTTTTTTTTTCTGAGTCTTAATTAAGAACCACTAGTGATGGATTGATGCCTGTTTTGGATTAGGGGTCTAATCCATGTTCATTCACGAAATACCCATATTCCTCAGCCTTCGGAGAACAAATAGCTACTTAGTGTGGATAAACAGTCGCAAACGCTCTGCCTAGCATGGCTCCACAAGCTGTTACGTGCTTCTTGAGGCATGGCCATCTTGACCTGGCGTGTCTGATGGTGAGCAGTGAACTCTTGTGCAAGGGTTTGTCTAAATTTTTCCTCCTGGTTGCACTCAAAGGCAGTACTTGTGCCACCACTGTGCTTTTGGCCATCACTAGAGGGCTTTAGAGAAGGAAACCTGCTTGCCTTCCACATGATGTCAAGAGCCAGAAGTTTCTTCTAAAACCTGATACATAGCAACATAACAGAGACCTTTGAGTTATGCTGGTAGGAGCTTACTGGTGTTCGGCAGTTTTTTGCATCTTCCATTTAAAGAACTTGTTTCATCTTTTTTTATTTTCTTCTTCTTTTTAACCTTCTCTTCTAATCATCTTTAGAAGATGAATGGTAAAACAGAGCTTTACCTGGCCCTCCAGGTGTCAGGCGAGTAGGGATGGTGGGCAGCTAAGAGCGGAAGAAGGGTTCTGCGGCATCCTCCACTTTCCCAATGGGAAGAGACTGGGACATGCAGGTCATCGGTGTGCGCGGACACGTGCCTGCTCTCCAGGCCAGGTCGGCGATGGGGAGAGGTGGCCAAAACTGGGCTGTGACTGTTGCAGGGCTGTACGTGCTATGGCTCCTGGGGAAAAGTGTCTACTCATGAACCAAAGGCATGAGGGAATAAGGGCTGTATTGTATGAAAGACAACCTTAGCTGGATGTCTTGCTTTGAAGAGGTTTGCCAAAGAGTTGGAGAGCTGCCCTCAGCCAAGCCCGCTTTCAATTTCAAGTTTTATAGATCGTGAAAAGCAGCAATGTCCTTTTTTTCCACTATGCCTTGCCTTTATACGCAGCAGCACACATGCACTGCCGTCATCCCTTGTGCTTTGGATCAGCGGCTCGACGTTAGCCCAGGGAGAATTGTGAGCGCCTCCGATTTCTCTCCCCAGTGTGGGAACGCTGGAGCACATAATGGCTGCAATTCAAAGACAAATGCTAGCTCTTTGCTTCTGATCACTTTGGCAGAAACCCCCAGATGCTCGGAGACTACAGATGGAGCTGATTTGGGGAGAGTTTTTTTTTTTTTAAAAAAAAGGCACCCACAACCTTAGAACTTCCTTTTTTTATTATTATGTTTTGCTATCTTTATAATAACCTCCCTGTTCTTCCTTTTCCTATTCTGCACCCCCCCGACCCTAGCTTTTTAATTCATGCCAGCCAGAGCGCAGCTAAAGGCTTTTCCTAGCGTAGTGTCATTTGTTAGTCAACCAGCGAAGACAAGCTTAACCCATTTAACCAGCAATTTCTGTGAGGCTTTCCTCTTTCAGTAGGCTTTGGGATTCTCCATGCGCCTGTTGGAGGGACGAGGCTGCAGGAAACCGCAGGAGAGGAGCCTCCAGCCGTGACGGGCTTTGTTCAGTTGCCTGTAGTCTGGCAGAAGCTGACCTCCACAACACACGGTCTTTCACTTAGCTGCCTCTCTCCAGCTATTGGAGAGGTCCGATTTGCTGCGTGTGGGATTTCTGCTGCTTCCATGCTGCTTGGTAATGTTTCCAAACCGACCAGCGGATCCTTCCCTTGGTGGTGGAACTGGAGCTGGCAGGGTTGCTGCAGCCTGTACCTTTGTGCATGGCTTCGGTGTCACACAGCTCCGCTCTGAGAAAATCTGGTGCCTTAAAGCATAGCCTTCTGAATTTTGAAGCTCTCCAAACAATCCAGGTTTCTTCCTTTGGATGCAAATGTCCCCCCCCCTCCCCGTCCCGTCCCCCGTCCCGTCCCGTGTTGATTGGGCTAATTGCTCTTTGTTTGGTTTCAAATCAGTGTGAAGAAGGGAAGATTTTTTCAGATTGTCACTTTGTCATGTTATAGGACTAGCATAGTAAAAAGTTGTAATATCTGTTGGAGTGAATACCCCGAGCACAGAATTACAGGCGTTTTCCTGCTCATGAATCATCTTCCCCTGAGACCCTGTAGTGATAGCATTACTTTTGCTTTAAGGGAAAAGTCCCCGAGAAGAAGACCATTTATTTGTCTGGATAAGAGAGGCCATCTGTTTTTTTTTTTCTTTTAAACACGTAACTTTTTAGTTTATCCTTAAGGAAGGTGTTGCTCCTGGCATTCAAGGTGAGCGCAGCTGCCCTGCAGGCTCTGGCTGGTGGGCATAGCTGGGTGGGCTGGGGCTGTGTTTGGCTTGGGAGATGTGGTGGCTACTGGAGGCCGGGGAAACCAAAATGATACTCTTTCTGAGGGAGATCCGATTAGTCCCGTATCGGAGGATTTCAGTAAAACACATTATACCTGCATTTATTTTACCGTCAAGTTGCTCAGTGTCGCTTTTTAACAGTGGCTTGCGGTACAGGAGGGGGCTGTGCCTGTCTGAGAAAAGAGACCCCAAAGCAGCTCCCAGCAGGGTCACAACACACAACGTCCTCTTTCTGCTGCCTTTGGCTTTGAACACGTGTGATGCCCAACGAGTAGAACAAAGCAGCGACCTCCTCACCACAATCCCAAAGGAGCGACTGCAACCCCGGGTGGGGAGGCAGATGTGCTTCCACCTCTTCCCTGCCTGGTGCAGAGCTTTTTCTTTTCTGGGTGAGATGACCTGGCCTCTTAGGTTTCTCTTACAGACTTTGTGGTTGATTTAGGGTGAGCCTACCAAGGGAGAGTTTTAGACTGAGTAAACCTCATTTTCTTCTTATCAGGACCCGGGTGTCGGTGCCTGGCTCCCTTGTTCCCATTCGGACTGCTTTCTGCCTGCTGTGTGCACCATCCGCAGTTTTAAGCAGCTGTCTGATGATTTATTATTTCTGTCCCTGTATCCCCGTGGGTCCCCTCTGCTAGTCGTGGTGAGGTGGGGAAAGGCAAGGCCAGGCCGGCAGGTTGGGGGCCCCTGCTTTGCAGCGCCGGGGCAGCGGGGTGAAGAGCAGCCGAGCCTCTCCAGGAGCCGGTGTCGGGGTTGGGAAGTGGACTTCTGTCCCCAAAATCCTGCCGGCACTCTCAGGGTTTCGGCTGAACAGTGAGAGACTTGTGCTGGGATCTGAGCTGTTTGTTTTTAAACTGGAGAGTGAGATGCCCTAGCGGGCTCTGATTTTTGAGGTGAAATACCGTTTAATAAATGCAAGCCTGTTCACAGCCCAGCCACAAAACCAAACATGTACTGTAGTATTAGGACCATTTATATTTTCTCCAGTCCTGTTTTCTTGGCTGTTAATTGTGGTCTCTTTGTCACCTGCCTAGCTAAGGGTAAATGCAGCTGGGGTGTACTATTTTCTGCAAGTATTCGTTGCTTTTATTTAAGCTGATGGAGGCAGAAGGGCTTTTCTTCTCGGGCAGGTAAATAATTAGCTGGTTATCGGCAGCTTCTTTGCTTGGAGAGGGGGAGGAAGGGAGAGAGGGGACGGTGACACCCTGTCTGATAGATGGACACGAGCATCTTGTGGCTCTGTTCATTGTTAGTTCACTCCTGCAGCACTGCTCAGCTGTGAGGTTTCCAGGCGTGCTTGGCAGCGCCGACAACAAAAACATCTGGTCCAAGAATATAGTTCCCTTCTGCTGGCAGCTGCATGAAAATGATTTTGTACATAGTGGCATAACGCCAAATGCACTTACTTGTACACTAAAGTGCGCAGCCTTTATAGAGCTTTGGCAGTGCAGGGCGATTTTAAATGCTGTGCATAAGTCAGCATTAATCTACCAAAGAAAATCAAAACCTCAGCAACTGATTTTATAAAGAACTCACTTATCACGCGTGCCCAGACGTGGCCGTACCTTTGTACCTGTCTAACAGCTGTTCCTGTCTGAATACAAAGGAAAAGCCTTTTGGTCACAGCCCTGGTTGTCATCTGTCCTCTGGAAGGGTTTGGCACGAACATGAAGGGAAATTTGCCCCTCGCAGAAGTCCCTGAATTCCTCTCGTCAGCAGCCGCATTTGTCTGTTACTGATAGAGCTTGTCTGTCTCCTCTCTTGTTTTAGGAAGGACCTAGTGTGTGCTGAAGAAAATGTTAGCTGTGAATCGAGTAGTTTTTGTGTCTGCTGGTAAATTGTAATTTGAGTGATTGGACCTGATAATTACAGTCATCATCATCATCTTGTCAGTCAGTTGTAAATCATTCTGTAATAGATTTCCTTTTGAAAAAAGACCTGTATTTCTGAATGCAAGTGTATTTTAGAGGTAAAATGTAATAATCCGTATACCTTCTTGCTTTGAAAACCCTTAGGGTTATAAGCATGGATCTCATTCTTATGTGAACAAGCAAGTTGAAGAGAGATCTTTGCCCCAGCAAGGCTGCTCTCAGCCCGTGTATTTCTAATTATTTCTTTTCTGTTTATTCCCACAAAGTAGCTGAGCTTGGTGGTGCTTTTTCACTCCCAAAGCTGCTGTTGGGTTGTAGGTTTCAGGAAGGCTGCAGAAGAGCGTGGAGGAGCAGAAACCCTGGGTTTGGTCTGGCATCGGTCATGGGCCTGGGTTTGCTCTTTGCAGAAGGAGCCCGTTCCCTCCCAGGAAAAAGGTGGTTTGAGGGCTTGGACAGGGTATTTCTGCGTGTGTGTGTAGGGCTGGCGGTCTCACAGCTACCGACCTGTTGTTAATCCTCAGTTAACGTGAGCAGTTCTCACCAAACCAGAGAGAGAAGGAAGAGAAGGTGGAGATGGCGGCAAAGGGAGAAGGAGCAAGCCTCCTTCTGCTGACTTTCGAAGTAGTCTTTGATTGTGACGTCGGTAAAAGAAATCGAATGTATTTTCTGGGGTGTTTTTAAAGTTGAAAATGGAATTTGGCAAGCCTGTAGAGCTTGGTCAGGTCTCCTCCCTTCTCACCCCAGCCACTCATGGTCTGTGCGGACAGTATCTACTCAGCCTGTTTCTCAAACACATGATGGTGGGCTGCTGTCGCAGCTTTCTTTGCGATCCCTTCTGCCCCTGGTCTGGTAAGAGGAACGGGACTGTAAACCTCTTGTGGTCCTCCCGGTTTGCACCCGGTGTTTTGTATTTGCAGTACTTTCTCTGCGTAAGGCAGGGGAGAAGATTGCGGATTACTGACGGAGGTTGAGCGGTGACTAATATTGGACCAGAGGAGCTAAAGTGTTTAACCTTTAGGCAAAGATTACCTGAAATTAAAACTTGTGAGGACTTGCGCACTCACACTGTGTCATTCAGTCGTGTTTGTAAGACACATGTACAGGTCGGCCGATTCCTTTTATTCCAGGGTAATTTAAATATTTTGGCTGCTTCACAAAAGAAACCTTGTGTTGAATAAGTCAGATCATGATCTCGCACTCCTTGCTTACAAGGAGTTTTTTGGAGGCTGTAGCGTAGCCCAAAATTTTAAGTTTTCCTTTTGTGGGTGTAAAACAGAGCGTAGGTTACGGGCAACATGTACAATGGGCGTTAAACGTGGCTATTAGCTTATTAGCTCCTAAGCCAGCATATTACCTTCGATGTTTCGGGACGTGATGGCTCTCTGTTAGATGTTGTTTCATCTGGCAGGTGTACTTCACACAGAGGTACGCCACTTTTTGAAAAGAAGTGTTAAATCTGTTTCTTCATAGTAATGCGCTAAGTGAAGCATGTCACTTTATGGAAGTGAATTGATGGGCTGCAAAGAAAATGCAGTAATTTTGTTTTCAGGGCTTTTCTTAGTACTCATTTTCTGACAAAATGTAGGGCTTTGTTAACGTTGCAGACGGAGTTTGAAATATTTGGAAGGAAAAATTGTGGCATTCGCAACATTTTAATGAGGAGGGTTTGCTTAATTAAAGCCTAGAAGACTTAGGGAATGTGGACAGCTGAGGGATTAGCAATGTGTTACAAAGTTCTTCCACCTACCAGTTGGTTTGGGTTCGGAAGCCAAAATCGATAAAAAAACTTGTAGTCTTCCAGTGGCTGTTTTATGGCCATAACCGTTGATGCTACCAATGACCAAAGCCTGGCTTCATTCTGTCTAATTTTAGGCATGTAGTGGTTGTGCTGAAGCCTGGAGCGTAGCTGCGCTGGGCATCCACAATTTAGCAGAGGGGGAAAGGTGCCCGTAAGGGGACAGGTCTGTCCACCTGAGGTGGGACTCGTCCCACAGGTGGGTGGAGGTCACCAGTGGGACTGTGTCTCCTGGAAGTGCGAGGTACTTGCTTCCTGACTGCCGGCTCCTCATTGCTGGCAATTGTGGTGGTACTTGTTCGTGTTCCTCCATATTTTTTAATTCTTTTATTTTTTAGTATATGATTGATTTTAGAATACCATTGCCAGTCTGCTCCCTCTGCTTTGCAAATCTGTGTGTTTGCTTTTGGCCTAAATAATACTACATACCGAGCAGTGCCAAGCCCTCCATCACTGTCAGGTGAAGAAATGGAGGCATGTGATGGAGCTTTTGAATTTCTTGTCAGCTACTTCTCCAGTCTCATCTCTTTTTAATAAAGGATCCTATGTGAAACAGCCCAGAAGAGACACCAAAGTGGGATTACTTTTCCTTTCTCCCCTTTGTTTTGTTCCTGTTTGGGTGTGCGTGGTTACAGCTTTTGGGTTCATGATCGCGAACTGTTGGAGTATTTTGTTTGGTTTTTAGCATTTCGGTTTCGTTCAATGTGCAAAATAAAAAGAGGGGTTGTAAATAAATCCCTCTTCCCTGCTCATCTACAGGACTTGTTGATCAGTGTGGGTGTGAGGCTGTATACTGATCGAATCTGTCCTGTAGGGATTTGCATCTTCATGTAATTAGGGGTTTTCATGACGTATGTACTAGAATAACGTTCGTGTTATGCCAGAACTGCCATTTTTAATGTATTTTACCTTCCTAGCTTTGATTTCTGCTAATACAGGTTCTTGGTGGCATTTGGTACATAGGAAATCCACTTTCAGTCATTTCAGCCTTTTGTTTTCTCTCCTCTCTCAGATGTTTGCCTTCTGTCCCACTTCCCTCAAAGCTTAGGTTCAAAGTAGAACTCTAGTTTCGTGTTGAATCTCTCCAGCTGCATCAAACCTGCAGAACTCAGGGGCCTTTTCCATCTCCCAGGACAAAACTGTGGCGCAGCAGTGTCTGGACTGCACGTGCAGGGAGGGACCCACGTGTCGATCCCCTTTGGGAAGGAGATCTGCCAGCCAGGTGGGCATCGTGGAGCTTCGTGCTGCCCAGGGAGAGCAGGGTCCAAGCAGTGGGCAAACTCCATCCTCCAGAGATGCTGCTTTCCTTAGCATCAAATGCACACTGAGACTGGAAGTAGAAAAGCTGTGCAACATTTGGGCTTTGTGCATAAGCCTCTTTTCTCTCCAGCATCTATGTCTCCTCTTATTGTCTGAGCTCGGAGCTTTGCATGAAGGAAATTGTTTTAATTTCTTCCTTTCACACACAGACTTATTTTTCATATCTGCTAGCAAGGGCTTGTTCTGGTGACAAAAAACCCGGAGACTAGATGTAGAATTGTATAGCAACAGGCATTTTTAATGTGAATAATAGTAATGGAAGGAGGGTACTAAATCCCTCTTTTATGAGTGCTCTGAAGATGTCAGTACAAGGCTAACTTGTTGCATAACTTGTAAATAATTTAGGCTTGATGAGGATGGACAGTTGAATTGTATAGCTGGGATAAACATGCAATCCGAGCAGGAAACTCTTTTAAATAATCACGACCAGGATCAAGGGACTAGCCTTGGAAATGGTTGAATGCCCTGAGGAAGTTTCTCCCTTGGTTGTCTTCAGAAAAGCCCATGGCATCCTGGAGTTTTACTGGGGGAGATCAGCAGCGGTGTGCAGTCTCTGTGCCGTCAGCACAGCCCATTCAGTGACCGGTGAAGGCACCGGGGGCACATCAGGCAAGAAAGAAAATATTGTTGTCGGAGTGATTGGCAAAGAAGGTGGCTTGGGGGGAGACAACAGACAAGTATTGTCTTCACGTGGTTTTTTGGCTCCTTCCTGCCTGCACGTGATTCCATCCCCTGTGCCTGCACAAAGCTGCTTCACAGGCTCCTTCGGGCAGCGCTGGGACCCTGCTTAAGAGCTAGCCTTCCCTCATGCTTTTTTGTCCAGTTAATTTGATTGTTGCTTTATGGCTGCAGCCTCAGCAATGGCACTGTTGCGAACAATTTGGCTCGTTTTCTCTCTTGTTTCAGATGGTGCCTTTAGCGTGCAGTAGAGAGGGTGTTGTGCCAAGGGGAGACAAAGCAGCCTCTGTTTTGCATGTGTTGGGAAGTGTGTTTCTAACCTGCTTGATGAAATCTTGCCACTGAAGGTAACCAAATGTGGTCATAAGGACAGCACTGTTCTGCCAGCCAGTTCTTGGCTGTGACACATTTTTTTTTTTTTTTTTTTTTTTGACCCTTGAAAAAGCATCACAGCCATCTTCTGCAATCGCCCTGCCTGAACAGTGTTGCTGGTTTGCTGCTTCTGGCAGCATGGCTCTGTGCCGACGGCAGAAGTGGCTTGGAGGCTGGTGGGCAGCTCACAGTGACAAGAGGGGCTCCAGAAAGCTCACAAATGGTAAAGCCTGTGAAGGGCTTTCTCTGCACGGGCTGCAGATGTGGACAAGGGGCAAAATCTGAGAAGCACCCTCATAGCGATAGTAGGGTGATGTTCACTACCCACGCCACTGCTCGCTGGACGTCTAATGCTCCTTCGGTGTCACCGAATGCGTGGCATGACGGATGCATTTTCTTAAGGGCGAACGGTCTGGACTCTTTTGAACAATTACATCTTTGGGAAGGACTTGAAGGATGGTGCAGAGAAATGAACTTGCTGTTGCCAAGGTAGGAAGAGTTTGTGGGTAAGGGGTCTGTGAAAGAGAGACCTTGTACGTGACGTGGGACAGGCACAGTGAATGCTGGGGGTGAGAAGGTAAGAGAGGAGAGAGACAGAAGGGAAATGAAGTTGAGGTCTTTAGCGTGAGGGTAACAAAGCTCAAAGGCTCTGTAAAAGACTCTCAAGAAAGATGGGCTGTAATAAGAAAGTTGGAGACTCTTGTATGTTAAGATTTAGGAGGGTCTGTATATAGACTTGTTAAATGTTTACTGCACATCTTGATGAAAGTATTTTCTTTCAAACCATTCAGGCTTTCCCTCCCAAGAAGCCTATGTCTGGTGTTTTCTTTTAAGAACTATTTTGTGTCATATTCCCGATTCCGACACTCAGTTGTGGCATTGGAGAGGATCGCGTTTGTCCACGTTGGGCTCTCCGCACTGCAAACTGCTCTGCTTTACACGAACTTCCTCCCTTGGCAGGCACGGGCAGGGACTTGCCCGGTGCTCGGAATCTCATTGCTTTTGTGGTTAGGTTCCTCCCAAAATTACAGTCTCCTTCCCGGCTTGGAGGCAGCACCACAGCTCCCAGTTCAAATACCGCACTGTGTGCAATACTGCCCCAACTCTTCTCGCCAAAACATCTCCCTCGTGTGTGAGAACTTTATTAACGAGTGTATATATTATAGATTCCAGCACCAGAAAAGGTCACCTATTGTGCTAGGCACTATTCAGACTTTCCCTGTCCTGGATAGATTCTGCTCCGAATGGATGCTAGCCAGGTCTGGGGTGCGGGGAGGAGGGAGGATGTGACACACAAGCAGAATGGTGGTTTGCAAAAGTTGGTGTTGTGATTTATCCAGGAAGATTTTTGTTTGCGTTTGGTGCCTTTTAGGACTTTCTCTTTTTTTTTTTTTTCCCCCTTATGTGGGCGGAGAGCAGAAATGAAAAGTGAGAGGAAACGGAAAAGAAAACAAACTGGGTTTCTTGTGGGCTTCTCCTGTTTTTCTTCAACTTGCGTGTCAGGAGGAGATGGTGAAAGGCCAAGTCGTCATCATTTTGGTGCCTCTGAAGGCAAACTGGTTTTCTCTCCACCACTGTGGGCGTCGGTGGGTTAGCATAGCAGTCCCTTCCCCTCCCGGTGCCGGGCTGAGGCTGCTGCCTGCCTCTCTGTACAGATCCCAGCTCTCCCGTGAATTAAAGATTCCCAAATCCCACAAGTCACCGCTGGAGCTCGTGATCCTCAGCGGCTCAGCTTACCCTGAAACCCCGGGCAAGAGCGTTGCCAGCTGCCATTCTCCAGGCAGCGCAGCTCCCTGGGTACAGGCAGGCAGAGCTTCGTGAGCAGCATTGGAAAAGCAAAGGAAAGGAGACTTGGAGGCTTCCCTTTCCCCATCTGCCTTTGCCCTGCATGTTTGGCTTTCTGCTGTTGGGGAGTGGTGGTAATTCTTAAAACGCTTGGTTGTAGCTTAAAATGACTGGATACCGTTTGTGCGGGGAGAGCTGAGATTTGTCACTATCTCGTTTCTTAAATCAAAAAGGAAAGTTACTGAAGGGACCAATTTGTATTCCTCTGCAAACTGATTTAGAGCAGCATATAAATCATCTGGCAGGATAGGTAAACTTGCTTTTACCTTCATCACAGAACATTGCCTTGCTTTTTATCCTTGCTTGGCTGTATTTTCTCATTCACGTTTCCCCTCATTGTATTACTGGGGTAAAAAAAATATCTGAAATTGTCCTCAATTTCTCCTCCCCGAGCTGTGTCATCCCTTGAGAGGGCAGAACCAACGAGTAGCAAAGAGCAGTGGCCAGGCAGCTCTTCCACCCTGGGGAGTGGGGCTGGAAAGGCAGCACTGACGTGCCCTGGGATACTTCCTTGCTGTACCTTTAGGTATTTGTTGGTTTGTGTGTTTTTTGTTTTGTTTTGTTTTGTTTTGTTTTAATTCAGCTTCTGAAATAATTTCCTTGTACTATAGAGCTTGGGAAACGATGTTTTTCCCCCCTTACACCCCCAAGTGTGTTTCTCAGAGATGGATTCTTGTAGGAGTCTTGTACCAGTTGCAGTGCAGGAGGAGGTCGGGACTGTTTTGCTTGGTCTCCTGAGGCACCTAGACAGCGATGTTTGTTGAAGTATATAAAAACAGGGCAGGCATAAAGTGGTTTTTCTTTTCCTTTGGTTATGTCCTCCCTGCTTCTGGCACTTCTAGAGCTGTAGTTCCCTCCTTCTGCTTCCCTACCACGATGTCCAGCAAAATACTTCTGAAGTCCTCATCTTCTAAGAATTTGTGTAAATCAGCTGGATTTTCTTGCAGTAATGATGCAGGGGGGGGTTACCTTTGGAAAACGTGCTGAAATGGCATAATTGAGCTGTCCAGATTAATATTCCTTACAAGGATCTGCTCTAGTAGCTTTTATTTGCCTGGGAGTTACTCCAGTGGCAACCATGGTCAGATACTTAAATCATTCAGATACTTAAATCATCACAATTTTGTAAATGGTGAGGTAATGAAAATAACAAGTCATTGATTTGCCATCTGCGCACAAATAAATAATCTGGTATTTAGCATGCAATGATGAATGGAGGAGCAAGCGGTGTTGAGATTTTGTGCTCCAGCCATAAGCAATCTGACTGGACGCTGCTAGGTGGCATGCTGAGAGGTAACACATCTGGTTTTATTTTTAGTGTGCTAATTCAAATAGTTAGAAATGATCTTAGTGTACATAGGTGGATTTCTGTGCCGGCGTCCTATGCGGTTTTTAATCTTACGGGCAAAGTAAACAGCATTGTGGTTAGAAATCCCTAGAGATGCTGACATGTCCATTTAATCTCTAAAGGGAAACGCATGGAAAGGGAGAGGAAAGCCGCTCCAAGCTTGATTTAACCACGTGAGTCTTGCAAAAGTATAGCTTGCTGCAAAAATTACTGGTAATCAGACGTGCTGTCACAAACAGACAGCGAATGTGTAAGTATAAAACACTTACTCCAGCCCCATCGCAGGCCAGACAAAGAAGGTTTCAATGGGAGTTTGTAGCCCCAGATAATGGCTTAAAGTGGTAATTGATGCCAGCTGCGTAAAATCACTAGGAAAGGCTCACCAGCTGCCTCTCTCCTCCAAGAAAAAAGGATGTACTTTTGTATTACTTTATGAGAATGAGAGTCTCTCGTCTCAATCGGTTTTAATTTTCTCCTTTTGTGATCCTGATGCCTCTGCAAACAGGAGGGACTGTTAGTGGTGGTGGTGGTGCAGGACGTGTGTTGTCGGGAGAAGTTGAGGGACCTTCTGTCTCCGAGGCTGGCTCACACAGCCAGACCCCAGGATGGCCACCGAAACACCTCCCTCTGCACGGGAGGATCCCTGCTGCAGGCTGCAGCCTCCCCTCCTGCCGGCACACGTGTCCGTAAGGAGACCTGTGCGGAAACGGTCTAATCCGGAGAGATTTTTTGGGTGGGATTCATCTCACCCTGATGCAAGACATCTGCAAGATTGGTGTCTGGATCTTGGCTAATGACCTCATCCTCCTTTTGTAATTAGTGGGGAGAAGTAAACACCGGTAGGGCACACATTGTTTGGCCTCTTTCAGATGTCCACATTGGGATGAAATCAATTGTACCCTGGAAAAAAATGTTCCTGAATCTGGAACAGAGCAACTTTGGTCTGACCACCCTTTTTTTTTTTTTTTTTTTTTTTTTCCTTTCTTTTATTTTTTTTTCGGTCTTACACCAGTTGCTGTGCCACAGTGGTACTGCAGGCTTCTCCATGCTGATTAATCCTCATGATAGTTCCTGTCGCCACAAAGTCTTCAGGACTCAGTGCCAGGGAGTTATCGATCCACACTAAATAAGTGGAGTCCTCCAAAGCCTGGCAAGAATTACTGAATCCATTTATTTTTGTAGGCTGGAATTTGGACTGGATTGAACTGTAGGTGAGATGGTATTTGTGTGGTGGAGAAATGCTCAATGAGTGCTGAAATAGGAGTTTAGGACCATTATTGGCCTTAGTTGAGGGAGATGCTTGGGGCTGCTGCAGGTCATTGAGCAGGTGCTTGACACAGCCACGAAGGAAAACTGAGCGAGCAGTACCTGCCTGCGGTCTGCTGGGTCTGTGTGTGCCTTTTGCTGTTGTTTGGGCTTGTTTTGGGGTGGCTTTTTTATTATTTTATTTTTTCAGAACTAGATCTTGCCTAAGCATTGTCATTTTGGCTGTTGTTACGACAGATAAACATGAAGAACCTTTAGGACATCCTGCCCATTATATTGTAAAAGGTATTGTGTTCATGTGCTGAGGGTAGGAAATAATTTTTACATAAAAAGTCAGTACAAAATAGCAGATTAATCCAATTATACATATTAACCTATTAGTGATTAAGTCCCAAACCATTAAGTTTAACAAAGCTCCTATTACAGTTTTCCTGCTTAAATTCAGTGTGGCAGTCTTTAGTAGAAGCATGTATTCTTCTTCTTCTTTTTTTTTTGGCATGTGGTCTAAATAAAGAAAAAATCACACAACAGCAAGGACAACAGAAGCAACTGAGGAAGCACTGAGTTAGCTTTTGGTTCAAAAAGCTGTTGTGATAACGCTTTTTCCAAGGGCTGCTGTTCACTGGGAACTTTGATTTGCAAGATTATTTTACTATTTTGTTCAGTGTTCCAGAAATTCACAGTATTTTACTTTAAAGATGCATCATGAGAAGTTTTAAGAATAGTTTATGCCTGGTGCATTTTTCGGAATTCTTTCATAATAATTTATGGGTAAGCACCGCATCCCACTATTAGTGTATTTGAAATAATTGTTTGCTTTGTAGCAGAGTGGTTTCTTTTGTTAAAGCCATGCATGCCAGTGTGTATAAATAGTTAACATGTACTTAGTATTAACATCTGCATGTGTCGTGAATAGGATGTTTGATTGCTAGCGTGGTACAAATTGCAAGGTAGTTTAAGGCTTAAAATCTTCTCATGTAATCAGCTTTGACATTACAGGATAATCAAAATATGTGCTACCGTTTCCATCAGGCAGCCACCCTAGGGAACAGAGGTTTCGGTTTCTTCCTGGAATCAATTTAAGGTAGACATTTTCCCGCTGAATATGTAAGGCTAGAAGATTGTGGAACGAGTAAAGATTGTGCCTAAAGGGGTAAAACCAGCTGCTTTTTCATTTGTTGCCTTGCAAGGTGCTAGGTGAAGGCTCCCACTGTCTTAAGCGTGGTGGGAGAGAGCTGGGGGTGGGATGGTGTCTGCTCCTTCTTCTTCTCTATCTGCTGGCTGCCCGCTCAGACATCAGCTCAAAGCGTGCGTGGATCCTTCCATGCAATGCATCCTGCTGTCACTTCAAAACCAGACTGTGGGTGTTTTTAAGGAGCGGTTGCATAGCGTTACCCATTTCAGCTCTTTGAAGGGATGACCTCCCTTCACCTGAGCTGCTCTCAACTTGGCACCTTGCTGAGGAGGGGGGCAGCCGGGGGGAAATCCTTCCTCTGCCTTTGTGTCCCAGCATCCTGTTTACCGCCCGGGCTCCCGGTCCCTCTCTTCCTGATGCACTTGCTCTTCCTCCACGGAGACAGATGGAGGAGGAGGAGGAAACTTGTGCACGAGGCGAAGGCCTTGTCCGTGCGGCAAGGGGAATTCCTGATCTCCACCTCTGCTTTCCTGCAGACCCGCCTCGGAGGGCCTGCTTCGGCGGCCGGCTGCGCTGCTGAGCCGCTGTCTGGCGTTTAAATAGAACTGGTTGCAATTTTCAAAATCAAAGGAGAAGAAATGAGGAAGATGGAAATAATACTCCTCTGTCATAAATTCACAGATCTTTCCGGTTTTCTGGTTCTCTGGGTTACGTAGAATAAAAGCCTGCTAGCTATGTCTTTGCTTAAGATATTACCAGCGTAGGGTTTTTAAACAGATCCTGTCCTGCTCCGTCGTTGGATGAAGTCCAGGGCATCCTTCATTTGCTTTTTAGCACTACTGAAAACTTGGGAAAGTAAAGGTCTGTTTTGGACTATCTCAGTAAACAGGATTTTGATGGCATGAACATAGGATGTGTTTACTGAACATGATGCTGGTATAAACTGAAATTTTTTTAAATCTACTTGTGTGAAAGAGAAGAGGAAATAAATAATGCATGTGGTATATTGAAAATATGTTTTTTATTATTTGTTTTTTCTAAAGGACGAAGAGGAAGAAATCAAACTGGAGATTAATATGCTAAAGAAATATTCTCATCATAGAAATATTGCAACTTACTATGGTGCTTTCATTAAGAAAAGTCCTCCAGGACATGACGACCAACTGTGGGTAAGCAGATATTCTCAAGCATGTTCATAAGTCTTTCCCTTTTGGACATAATTTGAGGATGACAGAAATATCACATTATGGAAAGACGAACTAATAGAATTTGGTGCTTGCCTGAGCAGATAGATAAGTGAATCACGTAGGCTAATCACGCATCCTTACGAGAATGGCTGTACCAAGATTTGCTATTAGCAATGGGTTTACTCTTTAAGTAACTTTTTTCCCCCCATTTCCCAGGTGGATAGTAGCGTGTTTCATGGGAACAAGGCAGATGAACTAAGCAGTAAGAATGTGTGGCTGTAAAAAGAAAGCTGCACTTGAGAATTAAACTCATTACATTTCTCATCCCACCTCATGGCAGGGTAGAGATATCAGTGCATGTTGTTCCATAGATAAGTGGGAGTTAAAGATTAAGATGTGTTGCAATGGGGTGATCGGTTTGATTCCTTCAGCATTGGATGTGCTCTTACTGCTGTTGCTGCTAATGCGTTTTGCATAGCTGAGCAAATCCAGATTCCCAGCATTAAATTACAGTGATTAAATCAGTCCTTGAAAATGTGGTAACTAATGTGAGACATATTCCATATATGTCTGACACACATTGGAGACATTTGGTTTGAATCCATTTTCCAGGCAGAGATGTAAAATAAATTATATTCTCTGCTTCACCAGGGTTTCCCAAATCAATGCTGCAACCTGATTATTATTTTGCTTTGCTAGACAGCTGGGAACTGTGTCTAATGTTGGTTGTATGCTGATACTTGTTTTGCAGCTTGTTATGGAGTTTTGTGGAGCAGGCTCTATCACAGACCTTGTGAAGAACACGAAAGGGAATACTCTGAAAGAAGACTGGATAGCGTATATCTCCAGAGAGATTCTCCGGGTAAGGAAAATAGTCTGCTCCACTGGAAAACACAGAAACAGTCGTACAGAGATGTAGCCTAGCTTGAGGTTCTGCAAGAAGCTGTTTCTGATCAATCCCGTTAGCCATGTCATCGCTTGGAGAATGCGTAGGAGCAGATAGATGTCTGCTCCGCATCACTTAACTCGGTGTGAGTTGTACTGTATTGTAACAGCAGCCTTGCAGAAAACAGCAATTTTTAGTCACGAGAAGCCAGCGGAAGAACCCCTCACCTTTCCTATCACAGAAGCTGTGAAGCCGTGTCCATAAGGCACTGTTTTTCAGAAGCCTGAGGTTGTAAGAGTGTTGTAACACAACAGGGTGCGGAATGGGCTTTTCCAAATGTGCTTGGAGCCGTCTTTCTCTGCTCCTAATCGGGTCTGTGGAGGAAGGGAGCTGTTGGCTGGGGCCAGCGGTCAGGACTTCTGTGCTGTGATGTGCGTGCGTATTGTACGTTCCTGCAGGCTCTCTCGAGCAAGCAGCTCCATCGTACGTGGCTGCGCACTGCGGAAGTTCCTCGGGAAGAGGGATGCCACTTTCCATTTTTTCTAAAACCGAAGCTTTAACAAATTACTCTTCATATTTAATTTCCAGTTGGTACAGTTTAAGTGTTTTTTTGAATTGGCATTTGTTTGCTGCGCTAAGTAAATCTGGTATGGTTTTCCTCCTGCTTCTTTGTAAAACAAATTGCCTCCTACCCATACCACTACACAGTATGTTTGTTCAATTGCCTCATCATAAATGAAGTTCTGAAGGGCTTTATGTTAAAGGAAACCACTACTGGCTCTTGCATAAATCAATGCTGCTGTTGTGTTACATATTTGCTCTGCCTTAGCGATTTTTAAGATGGGGAGGGAGGGAGACGTACGATCCTGGTCTCTTGCTCTAATTCCAAATGCTAGGAGAGAGTCCGGCTGCTGGTGTTTGGGCTGGGCCCATTTTAAGTTGTTTACGAGGGAGTAGAAAAGTTGAATACGTAGTGATGGTTGTATTTCAAATCAAATGGATAGCATGCCTTGATATGAGGAAAGCTAACTTCTGCAGGACTGATCTTATGCTTGATTTGGGAACTGTGTGACCATGGAGGTATTGCGTCCTGTGTTGCATTCGTCTTAGGTAAAGTAGTCAGGTTCGCTGAGAAGAGGAAAAAATTATTTACCTCAGAAAAGGGTTAGGTGAAAGCTGTTTTCTCATTCCTGTGAGAGATTTGCAAAAGGAGCCTTAATTGCCTGCTAGCAGGAACTGGAATATCTGGAAAAAAGGAATGCTAAGCTCACATTGCTACGAGACATTGCAAAACCTGATTCGACACCGAGTTTGTCAGAGGTGGAGGAGAGAGGTTGTGTAACAGAAAGTTAAAATGAGCTGAAGTGCCAAAGATTGGTGCAGGTGGAGACACAGGTGAGGGTCGACCCAGTGGATCCCTGTGTGGTTGGAGGGGCCTGGGGACTGCAGGAGAATGGGGACGTGCCCTTCTGTCTCCGCCTGCCCCTTCGCAAGCCCAAATGTGTGTTTTCAGTAAGGTTCGATGGTACTCTGGAGAGAACAGACGATTATCTCTCTGGCTGGGTCAGCATAGCAGAAGGCTTTAAAAAAGTATCCTGTGTGAAGCTGTGGGAAAGCCTTCATTCCTGTGAAAAATAAGACCACACTGTAGTATTAGCAGCCAGCAAAGGGTCTCGGGGACATCAGCTGTTCACCTGATTTGCTTGTGACATGTGTGAGGAGGAGCTGTGGATGGTATTTTTTTTGTCACGCTCATTAACTGTTTTAAAAAAAGAAAAAAGCCCCATGGTTGTGTAGGCAAACTGGTAAATGATCATTTAATGAAGAACATGTGTTAGGAAATATTTCTCTACAGCAACCACTACCCTCTTAACCTCTTGCAGCTGTAAAGGTTCTATTTCTTTACTTTTCATAAAACATTAAAAGCCTATGAGGGCAACACGAACAGGCAAGACGATCCCACCGGAGACTACAATTTTCCGAGCAGAGAGCTGAGGAGAAACCAAAATACAGGCAGTTGCTAAGAGAGTTGCCTGTTGTTCTCCCAATTACATTAGAGAGTAAAATGCAGCATATGTCTTCCTCAGCCCTCCCTCCACATGGCTAACGCTTTGGGGCATGCGTCCAGGTGCTGCCTCAACAAAAAGCACCGTATGCCAGGAGGTTTTGTTTCCTTTGGAAAGTATAGTGCTCATGCTTTTTTTTTTTTTGTGTGTATGTGTTTTTTTTTTCCTGAGGAACAATTATCTGGCTTCATATTTATGGAGGCTAGAGAAGAGAACTGTGGCTTTGCAGCAGAGCTTTTGTTTGTCGTCCGTCGTTCCTCACCCTCAAACATAACCACCAGTCCGTCACCCTCCCACCTCCTTCTCGGGGGTGCATATACGTATGTTGATGCTGCCTCTGTTCTCCCTTCACCCCCCTTCCCCGGACTAAAATCTGGGTGACCCTGTGTGTGTCAGACGTCAGTGACGTACAGTGATGCTGATGTCATTTACAGCGTCATTGCATGGAGACTTTCTGGGAGCTGAACTTTTCTTCACGTGACAGCTGAGAGGTGTTTGCACAGTGCAGATGTTGGCTGTATTTAGGTTCAGTGTGTGCGTGACCTGCTAAGCCAAGAACTTATCTCTGAACGTCCTCTCCTTTTCTTCTCCTTAATGCAGGGGTTGGCACATCTTCATGCCCATCATGTGATTCACAGGGATATCAAAGGGCAAAACGTGTTGTTAACAGAGAATGCAGAAGTGAAACTTGGTAAGTAGGCACACGCGTCCACTTCCTCATTCATTCAGCCTTTGGTTATATGATGTTCCCAAATTAGTTTCATCCTTTAAGAGCCCTGCAAGATATTCTGTAGCATGAGCACTCTGTCACTACTCCCTTGTGGATCGAGGCCCTGCACGTATTTCCTCCTGCTTCAGGAGGACGGATTGCAGGTTGCAGTTGCATTTTGTTAGAAGATGTTGGCTTTCATGCCAGAATCAGTGAGGGGATCATTTTCTTTCCCCTACCGAGCTGTGCGTGACTTGAGTTCCTTCTGATTCCCTTTATTCTGGACCCAGGAATTGTCAAGAGTCTCTCTTGTATTTGGCTTTAATTAAAATAGCACCTGATGTTCAGGTTCTAGACACAAAATACGATCTCGACGGCACTCTCAAGGTAACTATGGCATCAAGTTCAAAATGCAATTCCAGCTCTGGCGTGCCTGCTGAATACTGTGCTCATGCCTGGTCTCTTCTGTCCCTTCCAAATGGACGTACTCTTTTTTTTTTTTTTCCTCTCTAATCTGTCTCTTCCAGTTACTGCACACTTTAACCTTCTGTGTTTGTATCACGCTACACTCACCACCTTTTTTTGGTTAAATATAGAGCCATGCTGAAGCCCTCCCACCCAGCCCACATCCCTTCTGTTTTGCATTACACCTTCCTGCAGCACGAGGCATGGGAAGATGTCCCGGCTGCTGGAGGAGGAAGCTCTCAGGAGAGCGTTTTTCCATTTGGTCCAAAGTGGAGCACAGTAGCTCCCAGATCATTGCTCCCAGCGAGCTCATCTACACCAGTTTGTCAGTGTTGCTCAGATGATGGATGCAGTGAAGCTGACACAGCCCTCTGAGAGCAGATGCAGTTACTGGTATAGAAAGACATATATCACTGTGGTCGTGAGCAGGGAGAACTGAAGGGAAGAAAACACCATTGTAATGTAATTGCCTTGTGATGAAACGGGCATCTCTTTTGCAACCTCTGTGTGTGTATGCTCAAAATTAGCACCTCTTGAATAATCCTCATCTTTTGCTCCTATTGATGCATCTGCTTTGTGCATTAGAGCAGAGAGCAATTCCCTGAGCAACAGATTATTTTTGCTGTCTGATTTTAGAGCAGAGAAGGTGGACAGCCGAAAGGGAGAGGTGTTCATGCATGTGGTTTTCCCATAGCATGAGAGATACCTTTGGGAAGCAGCTCCTTCTGTATAGGCAAAGGTGCTTGGCTTCACCATTTGGGAAGGGAATAGCCCTTCCACAACCCCCCAGGCATTATTTTTGCAGCTGTACGCTCCCTTCTGTACAGGCAAGCTGGTGAGAGGTGCAGGAGAGGTGGTCATACGCTGCCGTGTCCCTTGACACTTGTGACCCAAGCCCATTGCATGTGAACCACAAAGGCTCAGTTCCCTCAGTATTATTAATCATCATATTTCTCCTCAGCGTGGTCCTCCCACGTGGAACGTCCACAGAGTTTTATTTCCGAATCACCTTACAGAAGTAATCACTGCATTATTTTTCCCCTCTTATTTTATTTTACTCTTTTCCCACCCGCAGTGGATTTTGGTGTGAGCGCTCAGCTGGACAGGACGGTTGGCAGGAGAAACACTTTTATTGGAACTCCGTACTGGATGGCTCCAGAAGTTATTGCCTGTGATGAAAATCCAGATGCTACGTATGATTACAGAGTAAGAGTCCTGTTCACAGGAAAAAAAACACCCCAACATACAGAAACCATACACTTGCAGTATGAATGTCCATGAATGATGGTGTTTTTTTGAGACTTGTTATGCTTGGTAGGAGTAATAGTATTTTGTGCAGGTACATTCTTATTACAGGAGTACAAGGTATGGATCACTGTCAAGTTGTGACCTTTAACAGTTGCCGTTACTTGTAGTATCATAGCTTTGAGACATAAGGAGTATAGGACTTCAGTGTGCTGTAGGTGCTCAGAGAAGGTGAAAAAGAGTTTAACTGGAAACGCTCGTGTCCTCAATTTGTATAATGATTGTACTTTAAATTGTGTTAGGCTATGTCCCAGTTATTGTAGTAACCCAGAACAATGTGTCTTAGGTGTTGCCTCAAATAGAACCACCGTCTGGAGAGCCAGTGAAGTACAGAAGGAGCTCTTTAAACCGTACCTATTCCTGATTTCAGGATACATATACATGTTGATAAAAATTTATCTATCGCAACATTTCTCAACAAAGATAATTTTATACATAGTTTGCTGCAAACCAAAGATTTAATTACTGCAGAACTGTAATTGACTTGTTGGTATTTACACTAATAGTAAGAATATTATATACGTGTATTTAAAGTTAAATTTGTCTAGTGAAAGCATACTGTAATCTTAAAAGTTCTTCTCAGCTTGCTTTAATGAAAGCACAAGGAAAGAAAAAAAAAATCTTCATTTAGACTAATGCAGTTGTTCCAACTTTTAATCAAGGGCAACAGAGATATCAGAAAGCCCGTGATTAAGGCCTTACACTGAATTTTAGAGCTGAATATCAATTATGTCAATTTACTCGGATTGATAGTAGTGTTAGCTATCAGTATGTTTTTGTATGTCTAAAACTATTTAAAAAACCCCAGATTATTTGAATTAGTGTTTTTGTACCTTTTGACTAAGATTGATCAGATTGATCCTGTTTCTCTTGATTTAATCATTTTTTATATCCATTAGCTCATTGTACTAAAGATAATGCTTTATATGTTTGGAGATGGAGTTATTAGGAAGGAAGGGTGGCTATTAAATGAGCTAATAAAGGAGAAAAACACTCTCTAATATTTGTTAATGCAGTAGTGATGTGGAAAATAACTCCTCTTGCCTCTGAAAACACCTGTTTATTGTTTCTAGTGGAGCCTGCAGGGCACTCTCCCCCAAAAAATTCATAGTTGAAAGATTTTATAAGATCATGAGGCTGTGCAGTTTAGCTTAAATGGCTGGATTGGACCAAGACAAAAGATTGTCTTGCTGGGTCTCAAAATGTGATCATTAGAAATGCTTCTCTGCTTGTAGTACAAGAAAACCTCATTAGTTTTGACTAATTTTTTAAAAAAATCACTATTATGACCAGAAATAAAGACTGCTTTGCTCAAGAACTGGTTCCTCGCCAGGACTCTTCCAGCTCTTTCCTGTGTTTGACCCTCCTGGCTCTCACTCGGTGCTCTCCCTAGTCAGGGGTGCTGGCCAGGGGGGGTACCTTGAAAAGCTCCCACCGAAGGACTCTTGTTCCATAACGTTTCAAGCAAAGCTGAGATAGTAGGGAAGGAGCATTCGCTTTGGCTGCAAGTGATGTGTCTGACAGAGGCTTCTTGCAGTTTTGGCAGTGATAGCTGTTCTCCTAGATAAAGCGATTATTTGATTATTGGGACTAGATGTTCAGAACTAGATATATTCCGTTAATCTGTATTTGTTTGTTTATTTGCTGGTTTAGACACTGAAAAAGACCTGCTAGGTTTCGGGTTTTTTGCCCCATAGTCTTCATTGTCTTTTGTTTTCTCCATCTTTTGTTTGGGGGAATGGGTACAGTGTTTTCTGTGAATCCACTAAAGGGAAATCATAGAATCGCAGAATACCAGGTTGGAAGGCATCTCAAGGATCAGCTGGTCCAACCATTCTTGGCAAAACCGT
>NW_009621342.1:40172-84804 GCF_000690535.1 Cariama cristata | reverse complement strand
GTAGTAGCTCTGACCCATTACCCCTCCTCTTTTCCATGTGACTCCCTGTAAAAAGGGAGTCTCCCTGTTCTTTGTAGCCACCCTTCAAATACTGGAACATGGTGATAAGGTCTCCCCTAAGCCGCCTTTTCTCAAGGCTGAACAAACCCAGTTCTCTCAGCCTTTCCTCCCATGGCAGGTTTCCCAGTTCTTGGATCATCTTTGTGGCCCTTCTCTGGACCTCCTCCGGTCTGTCCACATCTCTTTTGTACAGCAGGGACCAAAACTGAACACTATGCCAGGTGTGGCCTTACAAGCGCCGAGTAGAGTGGGATAATGACTTCTTTATCTCTGCTGGTGATGCCCTTCTTGATGCAACCCAGTGTCCTGTTGGCTCCCTTTGCTGCAACAGGAGGACACTGGTCGCGCCTATGGAGCTTGGTGTCCACTAGCACCCCCAGGTCCCTTTCCACAGAGCTGTCCCCAGCCAGGTAGATCCCAGCCTGTGCTGCGCTCCTGGATTATGTTTTCCCACATGCAAGACCTTACATTTGTCTTTGTTGAACTTCATAAAGTTCTTGTTAGCCCACTCTTCCAGCCGATCCAGGTCTTCCTGCAGGGTGGCTCTCCCTTCCAAAGTGTCCACTTCCCCACTCAGTGTGGTATCATCACAAAACTTCATCAGGGTACACTTGATCCCGTCATCCAGATCTCTCGTGAAGACATTAAACAACATGGGGCCCAATATCAATACCTGGGGGACCCCACTTGTGACAGGTTGCCAGTTTGAAGAGGAGCCATTTTACCACCACCCTCTGGGTGCAGCCCCTCATCCAGTTCCTACCCACCGCACGGACCACTCGTCCAGACCCTAAAGCATCCATGTCTCTGAGAGGAGGCTGTGGGAAAGCGTATTGAAAGTCTTGGAGAAATCCAGGTAGACAATGTCCAGCGCTCACCTTACATCAACCAGGCAGGTTACTTTGTTGTAGAAGGTGATCAGGTTTGTCAAGCACGATTTTCCCTTGGTGAATCCATGCTGGCTTTTCCCAATCCTGTGCTTCGTTTGACTTGTGATAGCCCCCAGAAGGATTAGTTCCATAACTTTCCCAGGGACTGAAGTCAGACTGATGGACCTATAATTTCCTGGATCCTCCTTTAATCCCTTCTTGTAGATGGGGATGACATTAGCCTTCTTCCAGTCTTCTGGGATGTCCCCCAATCTCCATGACTTCTCAAAGATTATGGAGAGCGGCCTCACAACGACGTCAGCCAGCTCCCTGAACACCCTCAGGTGGATATTGTCAGAGCCCATCGATTTGTAGGGGTCAAGCACATACCAACTCTGCCTTCACTGACAGCGGGTCTGTGCTTGCATTAACCTGGATTTTCATTCCCCAGGCCTGGGTCCCACCAGTACTGGTAAGGACAGAGGTGAAGAAAGTGCCGAGAACCTCTTCCTTTTCAGCGTCGTTGGTGACTAATTCACCTCTCCTGTTTAACAGTGGGCCAGTATTTTCCTTCTGTTTCTGCTTGTTGTTTATGTACCTGAGGAACCCTTTCTTGTAGTTTTTGACATCTCCGGCCAATTTCAATTTGAGCTGAGCTTTTGCTTTTCTGACTGCATCTCTGTGTGCCCTGGCAGTGCCCTTGCTCAGTCCTTTGTAAATAAGGGAATATTGAAAATCCTGTCATTTCTGGCAAATGTGTTTTTCATTGTCATAATATGAACGTATTTTTGTGTTATTAGAAGGGGTTGTTTGCGTACTCTATGAATACATGCGTGCATTTCTTCATACGTATATGTATTATATATTATATGAAAAGTAGGATTCTGTGACACTGTTACAAGAAAAAAAGTAACTTGTATTATTTAAATATCCATGGTATTTTGTTTCAGCCTCACCTACAGGGCCTCTGTAAATAGTACTCTCCTCTGTCTGAATGGGTAAATCCACCTACTAACATATGGTCTCTCTCTTTTTGTGCAGAGTGACCTTTGGTCCTGCGGCATTACAGCCATAGAGATGGCAGAAGGAGCTCCCCGTAAGTGATACGTGTGCTTCTCCAGTGGGCTGATTAAGACTGAAACATATACTTGGGAGACGCTTGTTGTAATCTAAGCCTAGTTTTGAGGTTTCTGAAAGTATCCTCATGTTATTTCTGTTCTCTTTGGTTTTGCCTGCCCTATAAATATAGAATCCCATAAATAGCAATGCTTTTGATAAAGATAGGATTGTGTTTAAGAACTACAGTGCCGACTGAAGTAATTTAATTTCTATAGCAGGAATATTTGGAAGCTAATGGAGTGTCAGACTTCCTTCCTATGGGTAGTATATTGTGTTTTGAAGTTGTGTCCCAGTTTGTGTATGGCCTGGCCTGGGATGCTGAGACCTCAGCCAGGGAGAGGGGCAGTGGAGTCTGGAGAAAACCAAACTTAATGAAAAAAGCATCTGTAGCAATTGTTTCTGTGTCGGCTTTCTGTTGGTCTGGGTAATGCTAACATTGCTTCTCCTTTGTTTCCACTCGTCGGTGGGCGGTGTTGATCTTCCTTAGCAGTGACGTGACTTAAACTGTAAATCTGTCTTCAACACAAAGTATTGAACTTAATGCTCTCTGCTTGGAAACACTTATCAGTTAATATGGGTGTTTTTGAGAGAGAAACCTGGAAACCAAAAATGCGCAACTTTTTACAGCTTATTTTCCCCTTGTGTAGTTGTTATTTCTGAATATCAAGGCAGACAGCAGATACGTGCGAGGAGGACAGAAGGATTTAAAAAGAAAAGAAATTAGGAATGATGTTTTGGGGTTTAATGGTAATTTTTGTGAAAGTTCTTATTGAACTAGCAAATATGGTTACTCTCACCCCCAACTGGAGCTCTGTATTAAAAAAAATGACAGCCTAAGTTACCTAAGAGTGAGTTAATTAAATTTTTTTACACATAAACAACTACCACCACCACACCACAGCCGACCTTGAAATCTCTGTCTTTGAAAAAATCACGTTGAAATAAAGTATTGATATTTTCCTAGCTAAAAAATGGTCATTTCATTATAGCTGCTGCCTGATTTTGTTGTTGTTGTTAATGTAAAATTTATAAATCGAATCACAACACGCTTGTTTTGATTCATATTTTCAGAGATCTGATGGTTTGGGCTTTTTGTTGTTTTTTTTTTTTCTTCCTAATTGCACGTCTGTATGAATGCCCACTTGAGAGCTGCTCCCAGGACACCTCAGCCAGCGCTGTATTAACAGTGTCTGAGCTACCACTTGACCTCGTTTTTGCCATACCTTTTCGTTCAGTGCATTGGGTTGCCTGGATGGCTTTCAATTAAAAGCTGTGTCTGTGGGTTTTGTAAGCTTGGAATTGGACAATAATATTTTTTTTCATTTCCAAACCGAAGCAGAACTTGGTCCCTCTTTGTGTAAAAGCACAATAGAGGCGTTGAAGGAGTATGCAAAGATCCAGTGTAAATGCTGGACAGCTCTTACTTTGATCTGACCTATGGCATGTGGGCTCTGCCTCCTTCTCCAGCAGCAGCTGAAGGGTCCATCTCTAAGCTTGGTGGTCTGATGGGTTCCACAGGCATCCAAGGGGCTTCTCTGCCAAGGAGGTGGCCCCTTATTTCTGAATCCAGAATCGTTTTCACATCAGTCTGTTTCTCCTGAATACCTGTTTTGTGGGAAACGTTACCTTTTCCTGCAGTGATCATTCAGGCTGAGACTGATGGTGCAAGAAGTCAAGGATAGGAAGATGGTCAAAACAGAGGATTTGCTTCTAGAGACCTTTCTTGGACAACCTCTCTCCCTGCTCCCTTGTTTACCTGTGTTGGCTCTGCCCTGGTGCTTTGCTATGGAACAGGAGGAAAGGCTGTCGGGCAGAGATCCCGGACTCCCACTGAGTGTCCACTGAAATCAACGGGACTGTTTTTGACGAAAGTCATGGGTTTGCATTTCGTTTCTGCAGGGAGTGCTTTTTTTTGATACAAACCCTCCAGTGGTTCAAAACTGTCAGGCCTTGGAGTAAAGAAAATCTCCCAAGTCTGGAGAGTAAAAATGAGACATTCTCCATAATGGGAGAGAAGGGCGGGTGGGGGGAAGTTTGGACGAAACAGTAACTGTGTAGTTCTTCCCTTCTGCCTTCATCACCTCCCGATATTTTGTTAAGTTAGATGATTTGGGGCCAGAGGAGGGCCATGCACAGATATTCCCATCATGGTTGATTCTGAAGGTTAATCCGTGCCTCGATCTCTTTCTCTTTTTGGGGCCGCCCTTGGCACATTGAACTGTGGAATTGTCATTTCGGACCAATTCCGTTTAGCTGTGTTGCTGTCTGCATCTGCTGCATATGCGGTCGGGATGGTGGGAATGGTTGAGGAAGCTGAAGCCACTGTATTGACAGAGACCAACTAAGCCAATGTCTGTATGTTTCTGTTCGGTTTTGTTTTCTTTCCTTCAGCGCTTTGTGACATGCATCCCATGAGGGCACTCTTTCTGATACCCAGGAACCCTCCCCCACGGTTAAAATCCAAGAAATGGTATGTATTAGTTATATCTTGTTTGTAGCCCTTTTTGCAGTGTAATGTTTTCTTGTGTCCCATCACATGCTGTTTTGTACCGCTTCCCCAGAACTGTAAAGCAATTTAAGACAGCAAAAATCACTCTGTTGTTATCTTCTGTGCCACTGAATCAAAGCATGAAATAAAAGGCATGCATTGTTTATTTAGTTCTGTTGGTCCCAGAGAAATTTTCTCTTGAATTGTGTGAAAATAAAAACCAAGCTTTTTTCCTTGACAGAGCAGCATCTGTATTAAGGTGACAAATGGATCCATATTTTAAAAAATAAACTCCCGCAGCACTCTTAATATGCAGTATGTTTTCTCAGATGTGTCGTAACACAGAAACAGAACAGTACTATAGTGTTCTAGTTGCTAAGTTGAAAGGAGCTATTAAAACTAATGAAGGCTTTTACTATAATTATTGTAAACGATTGGAATTGAGTGTGTGCTTCTTGCCAGCTGAGAAGAATCCATTAGTATCGGAGGATTTCCTCCCAGTTACTGGTTACAACTGGCACATATGAAACAAAAACACTCCCTAGAAAGAGGTTTCGTATAGATTGAATGTGATCACAGGATGTTGTGATCCTGTCAAAATAATGAAGTGATTTGACTACCTATTCAATATCAACATAATAAAAGCTTGGCTTGCTTGCTGGGCTTGGTCTTTGCCTGGATTGACTTATTTATGCCCTTGTGCTCTCAAGGTGTTCCTCTCTCATACTTGCTTTCTGCATATGTTAAACGAATAGAGATGCATATACAATATTTGCATAAGACTTTCATTAACCTTTTTATTTAGAATAATAACACTTAAGGCGTGAGGAGTGAAGAAAACAACCACCAAGTTACCTTGAATTTGGCCTCTTAGATTGCGGTAGGAAAGCGAAGTGATGGATGAAAACTGTTATTTTTACACTTAACGATGTAGTGGAGGTATTTACTGCCCAAGCACGGGAGCAGGTTGAGAACACCTAGCAACCAAAAAGGGACTCTGGCCAAAGCCAGTGCTGCTCTAACTCAACTGTTTTGACAGTGTGCTCAGCGACAGGTTGTGAGAAAATAGACCAAATGATGAAAAATGCAGTTTTGAATATTTCCATTATTGACGTTTTGCAAGGCGGCTTGTTTGGTGACTTTTTTTCTCGAGAGGTCCTCTTTCAAGAGCTCAAATAAAGTGCAAATTTAGGAAGGTGATGCTCCAGCTCAGCTAACCCCCATGGCCTGTCACTTTATGCAGTGTGCAGGAGTGGCTCAGTTCGGTTCATGCCCTTAAATTGCATCAGTAAGAACTTGATGCCAAGTGCCTGTGTTGAACAGACAACACTGTTCAACACCCACCTGTTGTTCTATGAGGATTTTTTTTATGTGTGGCTCTTTAGGTAAAAAGTAAAATAATCTTAAATTCTCATAGACCTATCTCGGCGAGCCCAGGTGCGTACAAAAGCAGCGCAGTGCTGCTTGCGTCAGGGCAATGTTGGCTGCAGTTTTTGCAGCTTTTGGTAGGGCTGTTCTGAAACAGGCATGCCCTTAGATAGCTTGGGCAGGCAGAGACACACCAGAACTGCCCTGCCCGTGCTCCAAGCAAGCTGGATACTATCCAGCTCTGGTCCAGAGGTAGCAGAGCTGGGTTTGCATAATTTGCCTTCACATCCTGCTTTTCAGGGCAATTATGCCTGTGAAAGAGGGCACATTACTGGGAGGCTGTGCCTAAGCACTGCAGGTGTGTTTGTATTGCCCTGTGTCCATCCAGCCCTGTGTCCATCAAGCCCAGCGCTCAACTGGAGCACAGTCAGCTCTGTTTAGGAGGCCCGCTGGCAGACAGTGCTTGGGATGTGATGCTCTTTGAGGAAAGGAATTAGACTTTGAGGAAGAACAGAAAAAAATGTTTGAGCTGAGTTTTACCTGTGATCTTGTTTTGTTTTGTTGTTTCCCCCCCTCCCTGCTTTCTCAGGTCAAAAAAGTTTTTCAGCTTTATAGAAGGTTGTCTAGTGAAGAATTACATGCAGCGACCTTCTACAGAACAACTTTTGAAACATCCCTTTATACGTGACCAACCAAATGAAAGGCAAGTCAGAATCCAGCTTAAGGACCATATAGACAGGACCAGGAAGAAGAGAGGAGAGAAAGGTATGCAGCTTCTAAAAGTCAAGCATCGCAGCTTGTTAAAAATACGGTTTTTTTGTCCTGCTTTGCATTCTACATCCCCACCTCTAGAAAAGCTCGGAACAACCCAAACCGTTGAAAGGTTCTTTTTTAATTCATGTTTTGACTATCAGCAGGCTTTTAGGTTTTGTTCTGTTCTCTACAGAGAAAGTATCAATTTCAAGTGTCTTATTTTCAGATGAGTTAAATTTACTCCCTTCTGGGCCACTGCCTCTTCCATACAAGCATTAAATAGTATTTAGGAGGATATTGGCATATATGCCTTTCCCTTTTTTGGTCTGTGGTAGGTTCATTCCTGGCATGGTGCCATAAGTCAGTCTTGCAGGAAATAACCCATCACAAGAGCTATGAAGCAAATGTCTTGGGCAGCCTGTTCTCTTTATTCAGGTGGTGCCGAGGTTCTCCAGGTGTCTCGGCTTACATATAAAACCTGGTGTCGTTCAGGGAATTTGCTGAAAGTCTGCTGCAAAGCACTGTGCTACTTCACAAGTGTGGGAAGATGGGCTTGTATATGTTGAATGAGTTCTAGGGTCTGCGAGAGATCTTCTCACTGAAGGGGAGAGGAACTGGTTCACTAAGGTGCTACTGTAACTCCCCACTGTCCTAAAATTAAAGATAAGCACTGTCTAGGCCTTTGTTTCTTTCCCATTAGATGAGACGGAGTATGAATATAGTGGAAGTGAGGAAGAAGAGGAGGAAGTGCCTGAACAAGAAGGAGAGCCAAGGTAATAATTGCTTTTGGGAGGGCTCTGGGCAATCCATGCCAAGTAAGACTAAAGGTCTGTGAGTATAAATGAGGAGCATGCTAAATTTCTGTCTCTTAAGCGCATGCGCAAGCCACACAAACCACCCAAAGGGTTTGAATACCTATTCTGTGACTGCTAAAGATTTTAAAGCTCCCCCTCATGTGGCCTGGAGCCAGCAAGCTCTGGATGGAGGGAAATTTATGGCAAATATGATGGGTCAGGGGTTCCACAATGTCAGAGTTGGTCCTTATTTTGCTTGGCCTCATTTCACGCCTTCCACTGAGAGCGTGTATTTGACATGCATCCAGTGTCTTTGCTCCGGAAGAAATGAGATTAAAATTTAACGTCATGCTATATTTTATTAATACTCCTCTGCTTTGGAAAATGTATTTAATGGCCCATCAGGCTTTATTGTACATGAGGCTTTAACTTCCTCTTGTTGCAGCTCCATTGTCAATGTGCCTGGAGAATCAACCCTCCGACGTGATTTCCTGAGACTGCAGCAGGAAAACAAGGAACGGTCCGAGGCCCTTCGGAGACAGCAGCTGCTGCAGGAGCAGCAGCTCCGTGAGCAGGAGGAGTACAAGAGGCAGCTGCTGGCAGAGAGGCAGAAGCGCATCGAGCAGCAGAAGGAGCAAAGGAGGCGGCTAGAAGAGGTAGAGACAGGAGACTGGAGATGGAGGGGCAGAAGCCCCTCTGCCACTTGTGTTTCCTGTTCCCACGCCCATTTATATGGTTGGACTTGATGATCTTTGAGGTCTCTTCCAACCATAATGATTCTATGATTCTGTAATTTAAAAAGAGTTCCCTGTAGCCCCTGCACGTCTCAGGAAAGAAAACAACATGTGCAAATCCACTGGCAAACGTAGAGCGAAGCACTTAAATCCATGTCTGACTACTTGAATATAAGCCGTCTTCCAAAGCATATGAATATCCAGCAGCTCCTATGGAGGCAACAAGGAACCAAACTGGGTTGTTTGAAGGTATCTGGGGGGAGGCTGTGTCTTGATCTCTGTTCCAAAGAAGAGGCAACATGTCTAGACTTTAGGTAACTGTAAAGAGGAGGAGACACTAATTATTCCCAGATGGATTTTTTTTTTTTTTTCCTCAAGATTACTTTCTTGGGGGCCATGACATGCTTCAAATTTCCCTTTAAAGCTTTCTCAAACGTCTGTGTTTGGTAGGTAGAAGCCTATTTTTTAATGTATTACTCTCTCATGCACAGTTGCATGATGACTAAAAGCCACCTAGATTTGTAAATATGATTTATAAATCAGTGTTATAATTTTAAGTCTGCAAAAATTACAAATACGTAAATCATACTTTTGTGATACGATAAGTATGCAATTTGCATACACTATCAGAAGATAAAAGAAAATGAATGTACATGTACAATATTGTTCTGTCATACTTTTCACCTCCTTAAGATCTCATGTGCATTTATATACATGCGGATGGAATATACAGTGTGAGCTTCAGAGGTAGGAGGATTTCAAAACAGTTTTCAGGCCAGAGGTGGGTATGATACAGAGCTGAAGTGAAACCAATCCTCTGGCTCCTCAGGAAGTCCAGGGTCAAATTCCAGTCGTCCTCAGATGACCTCTTGCTTGAGTCTCCGTTTCAACTGTTCACTTAACAATGATGGAAAAACTACACCCAGTCTGATTTTCCAAATCCTGGTAATGTTTAACAAGGATGCAACCAGGACCAGTTGTTGATTTGCATCCCGTGACGTGTTTATATAACAAATAATACAAAGTTCCAAATTGCTTTCCAGGTCATATTATGCCCCTTATCCCTCTTTTTCAAAGTGCAAGTGAGTTTAGTGCTGCTATAAGGAGGGATTGGTAGGAAAGACTCAGCCACACATGAAGGTAGGAGGAGGGACAAGGGGGAGGCATATAAACTCCATTTCTCTTCTGTTTCTTCCCCACCCTTCTGAGATTGCCAAGATAAACATCGTAGCGCTTCCAACTGTTTTTAGACTCTGGCTCTGTAGCGATTTTGCGGGGGGAGCAAATAATAAAAAGAAGCTAGGAAAATAGGAAAATAAAATATTTTATTGATATTGTCAAAGGTGGGCAAGAGTTGAGATACCGCCTAGCCTCTGAAATTTTTCTTAGTATGGGAGTCAGTGATTTATTTTAAATGCTTCTTTAATCTCTAAGGTACTTTTTTTTGTGAGGAAGGGGATTATGATTAAATTATCTAGGTCATTTAACTTTAGTAATCAGAGCAACTCTTAAAATCTGGAATTTCTTTTTAAAATAAAGGAGATGCTGCTGCTAGTAGTGGAAACAAAGCAATGCACTTTTTTGTTGCACAAGGTTGAAGTTTTTGGGGATGTTGCAGAAATCATAATTTAATGAGCAATTAAAAAGAAAAGGCAGTTACCTGAAAGTTATGTTTAATCAGTCCTGCTTTTTAAAATACAAAACAGAACTAACAACTTCCACAGCCACAAGACGGCATGTAATGTAGGTTGATGTACTACCGAATAAGGTTATACAGTAAATCATGTAAAGTTTGTAAGAGAAAAGCTTTTACCTTTTATTGAGTCTATAACCTCTGCCTGGTTCCCTTTGGACATAAATATGAACGACGAGCTATAAAGGTTTCCTTTAGCAGGTGATGGGGTGGGTATATTGTTCTTAAAGTGAATTTTAAAAACGGTTCACATTTAGCTTTCAGAAAAACGCACTTAGTTCGTTGGTCCTTGTGTTGGAAAACTCTATGATCCCAAGTGATTTTTAACAAAACAACAGCCAAAACAAGCTCTTTAAGATGGGGGAAGGGTGGTAGACACATATTTAGATAAACATCAGTGTTGTGACACAATTTAAGACCAAAATATCGAAATGTTGTCACTTTGTCCTTAACTCGCCACCCTGTTTTGATGAAACCAGTAAACAATGAGGAGCTTGGTAATGTGAGTTAAGATTAGTGTCAGGCATTGAATCTCTGGGCTTCCATCACTTTGTTGGTATTTTTACCAAGCCTTGCTTACTTGTAATTTTTACTTGGATAGACTAAGTGTATGTTTGGATATACCTGTTTGACATTCTTTGGGAAGAATTTTATGCATTAAATAATCTCCCTGGACAAGTTGCTTATACTTCTTTCCCCCTGCAACCCCCCTGCTTCCTAAATTAAAATTGAGGACTTGTTCTTACAATGCTGGCATAGAGCCTAGACAGTGTTGACCGAGACTGCAACAGGAACGGTGTTTAGGATATCTGCCAAAAACTGTAATTCTCAGCAGTATTAGAGAAAAGATTACTTTTTAAAAGGCGTATAGGTGACTTCTAAAACTCGTTGCAGGAACCTTATCATTTGAGTATTACCGAGGAGTTGGAAAGGATATGTGGTCAAAGTACAGAAAACTACCTGAAACATTTTGGGAAAGGGATTATTTGTCCTCCCCTCACCCCTCCCTTTAAAAATCATATGAAGATTAGTTGCATAAATATCAACTATATGACAGATAAGTGTTTAGATGGTTAAACCAAGAAATCTGAGCTGTTCCTGGCTGTTCTAACATGTGTCTGTGTTTCTGTTCTGCAATGTGGGGGCACCAACGCTCAGTGTGACGGATATCTAAAGACGTTTGAATTTGTACTTTGCAAAACTGAGTCTGGTTTGGGAAATTCAGAATTAGCAGTGGTGAAGTCCCATTCTGTGTGGACCTCCACAATTCAGGATAACTTCATTAAATGGTGTCTCTGTCTCTGGTTATGAGAACCTAAGATGGGTGTTTTTGAAGTGGCAGGTTGTAGCTCCGTTGGCAAGTAGTACAGTCCTGTAGAAGCAGATTGTGGAGCACAATAATTAAAGTGCTGAGGACCCAAAGACTTTACTCCATGTGTTTAAAGACAGGAGGAGTTCCTTTGGATTAGCTGAGGTCTAGACTGCATGCCTGCTTGTGGTTGGAGTGCATCTGCCTTTTTAATTTCATCCAAAAGGTGTGGTTGGCACTCCAAGACATCTTCAAAATATGAAACAAAACTGGGTAAGTGGAGATTATTGGATGATTCACTTCAAAAGAGCACTCCTGATCTGAACGAAGATGCTAATGTAGGTGTACCCTCAGGCGATTTTTGCCAGGGCTTTGTTTCCTTTACAGAAGGGGAGATTATTTGTATCTACTTAATTTGAATTACTTGCAGTTTGGAGTGATACTGAGTAAGAAGTTCTACTTCTGGTTTATCTCTAGTGTGGGCAAAACAAAAGTCTCCTTATTAATCTTTCCAATCCTCTTCCTAAACTGATACCAGGCTACCTAATTCTTTGTGAAAGAAATCATTACTATATGTGTTTATCAACCTTCATCTGCATATGACAGAGTAATAATATTTTATGAATATCTGTATTTATCTTCAGCATTTCACTGTATGAATGAGGTCTTGAGTTTGTTGGTATACACCAACTGCATGTGTAGTTGCATTGCCCTCTCCTGGTAAATCGTGTTCTACTGCATGGCCTTCCAGTTTGGAGACGTCAGGTTCCATTACAAGATCATCATTAATGCACCCTCAAACTGGACAAGGAGCCAGAGTATTGACACTGTATTTTCTGTACAGTTTTTTTCGGTGTTGGCGTAGTAAATGCCAATTTTGTGAAATGCCATAATTTGAGGCAGTATGGGCTCTGTCAAAATTCTGTTTTGGCATCTCTCAAATTTCTTTGAAGAGGTCCTGCCCTTACCTTCTGGTTAACAGTTAGCTCCTTGAAAATAAGCTTTTCATCTGACATGTACAAGAAAGTTGGTAGTACCATATCCAACTAAAGAAGATCTGGATATGTGTCCATCATTTCAGTGAATCCAGATCTATACCTGCTGTCTACTGGGCAACAGTGTTTTACATCAAGCCTTTTTTGAAGTGCATGAAAAAGATTATAATATCTATAATATCTAACAAGCACACTTATTAAATTCAGAAGCCCAATTTTTCTAAACAGAACTGACACTGATTTTAACTAAATGGTTTTTGCTGTCCCTCTCCCCTCCTTTGGGCAAGCCTAAGGAGCGTGGTGACCAGGGCTGTCCTCATGGAAATGTTGCTAGAGGCAGTCAGGAAGGCAACCTTGTGCCAACAGAAGGATGGTAGGAAGTCAGCTAAAGGGCTGCTTCTGAAGCCAGCTTACATCAATGACGGCTTGCCACCAACCAGCTTTGCCATCACTTTGGCAAGGTGTAGACTAGGACCCAGGAGATGCTTGTCACTGTAGGTTTCCATTCCCTGGGCTCGTTAAAAGTAAATTCCACTTCGTTAGCGGCCAGTAGTTTGATACTTGGGTTTCAAAGGCCGTGTGCAAAGGAAGTGGAACCTTTCTCGTATGGCTGGGGCTGCGAATAAGCAGATCACTCAGGGTGTTTGTGCAGGCTCCTTTTTTTTTTTTTTTTTTTTCTCTTTTGCTGGGTAATAAGTATCTACTGTTGGTGCTGAGCTAGCAATCTGGCTTCAGGTTTGCTTAAAAATCTGATCTTTTAACAACTGATTTTGTTTATTTCATGGTGCCATGGGAAATCAGCTCTCTTAGTCCATTTGTAACTTATTTTTCTCATATTAAGTTCAATTATTTATAATTATTACTGAATACTTCTGCATTGATTCAAGAAGCGATGAATTTGTTTCATCCAAAAGACCTAAGCTCTGTCCATGTTTCTTGTAGTGAGAATGATGCCATCCCAAGATGTGCAATAATATCCACTTAACAGTGTCAACATAATATTGTTAGACAGACAAGCTTCATATGTTTAAGAAGTGTTTGAGTTGATAAATGTGCATATTAACCAGTCAGTAGTGTGCTGTCTCTTGCATCCTCAGGGCGATAGAATTATTGTACTTCACATCGTAGTTTTCTTAAACAAAGAGCCTGTCAGACTTGATTAGCCAAGAAGCACCTGAATATATTGACTTAAATATAGAAGTTGTTTGACACAGATGTGTATATTCAGAAATAAAAGTGCCTACTTAATCCTTTTACAGTGCTTAAAAAATGAAGAAGGGGAAGCAGTGAAAGCTATGAAATGCACCGCATGCCATAGCTGCCTTGCAGCACTTTTGCTATTTTTATATCTACATTCATGGAAGAGAGCTTGCTTAAGCAAGAGGGAAAAGGCTGGTAGATGGATTTAGGTGGGAGAGGAGATGCACGAGCAAGGAAGCTGTGTTTCTGAGAAGATACAGAAAACGTTGGGGAGAAAAGAGCTTATGTCTTTGTGGCACGGGAAGGTGGTAATGAACCCGGGATGATGCAATGGGCAAGGAAGGCAGGCATCATAGTTACAGAGTGAGTGTATTTGTAGAGTGGTCTTCAAGACAGTTGCATTTTTCCCAACACTGCAGCTAGTTAAAGAGAATTGGAAAGCACCCTGTTTTATTTAAGTACTACTAAGTCTTAACCATCTATTTTTTCCCCAGTGTTTCTTCTCCACTGTCATGTCAGTATCGATTCCAGAAGATGGAAAAGGTTGTTGAGCTTTCAATTACTTCATAGTCACGCAGGGTAATGTGCTGGGCAGAGAACGCTCATCCCGTGAAATAACACAGGGAGCGTAGATTGGCCTTTGCTTGTTCAGTTGAGCACAACTGGGAAACGCACACCAGGAACTGGATTTGTGAACTCGAATAAAAGCTTTCTCTGAGTGCTCTTGCAAGACTACTTGGAGTGCCTTAAGACTGGCAAATCTGTGGCAGCTTTGCTTCAACAGAAATTGGTGATAGTATTAACCTTAACCTAAATGTGAAAAGGAATAACCAATGTAGGTTTTCATTTTGTCCTTGGGATTAAATTTGAGTGTGCTTTTTTTCATTTAAATTTCTTCTGTAAGTTTTTAGCATATTCTAGAAATCTGTAGTGGAAGTGAATGTTGTAGAGCTATTCCCAGTTGATGGTTGAATAGGAGACAGCTGGGTCTTTTGACACTTAGGCAGTTGTGGGAGGCTGCCTGGGATTTTGAGGTAGGTGGAGTAGCTGGATGCTTCTGTAGAAGTGCAGGAAGAGTTGGTCACGACTGTATGGGCATTTAAAATGTCTCTGAAGTCATACGTGATGCTCTTTAGACACAAATGAGTCAGTTCATACTTTCTGGAGCTGTTTTCCAGACTTAAGCAGACTTACCAGCACCAGTTTGTAGTTGGGTCATGCGTGGAAGCTTATCTGTGTAAGTGTAAAAGCTTAGCTCAGCTGTTTTTCCTCTTTTACATATAGGTGCTTTTGATGTTGTGGGAGGGGCTGAGGTGCGTTTGGTCAGCCTGCCTTCTCTCTTAGGCAAAGTTGTGGGCAGTGCATTGAATCGAGCTTCGTTGTTGGGCCAACACCACCAAATTCTTAGCAGACCATGAATTGTGTTAAGAGAGAAGCTGCTTACTGAAAGCTCAGATAGCTGTCATTTGAGTTTTAGCTGATTCAGGGGGGCTGATAATTCCTTTTTGGCAACATTTAGATAATGTGTTGAAGTCAAGAAAATTGTCACTGATTGAGTTCAACAGCTGTTCAAAGATTGAGATTTCAGTGTGAACCTCTCTTGAAGAGCAGTGGTGAACTTCCACACCTCAGTTGTCGGGAATATGGTATGTGACTTTGTGTGTGTGCCTGAAGAAACCAGAGAGAGTAAGCGAGGCTGCTTTTAGGGATAGTTGTATGCTGGATATGAGTGTGTTTCCTGGTGGAACACTTGCATAAAATGTTTTGTCACTCAGTTGCAGAGCTTGCCAGTCCTGGTAAATCCCTCTCTTCACAGTGAACAACCCCACCTCTTTCTTTGATAACAACAAAAGTAAAACTTTGTGGTTTGCTTTCCCTTTTTGTAGCAACAAAGAAGAGAACGGGAAGCTCGAAGGCAACAGGAGCGTGAGCAAAGGCGGAGAGAACAGGAAGAAAAAAGACGTCTGGAAGAAATGGAGAGGAGGCGTAAGGAAGAGGAAGAGAGAAGAAGAGCAGAGGAGGAAAAGAGGAGGGTAGAAAGGGAGCAGGTGAGTCCATGATACAGATATATGCTCAATAAGTTTGTTTCTTCTAAATTCTAATTTTTAAAAAATTAGTAAGCCTAAAGCAGCTTAGAGGCAACCTAGCACTGACCCTTTCATCTTTGTTATCTCTGACAGCAAACGCACTAACATAGATTGTAGGGCTTTACGGAAAATTCTGGCAGCCTCAGTATTCCCTCGAAAAAAGAAATCTTGTTGTGGTACTCATTCTAAATTCAGCTCATGCCCCTGGGCTTGACTAAAAACCATCAGAATTGGCGAAATCATCACTGGGGCTGAAAATCGTTTCTAGGCTTGTCTTGCTGGATCAGTGGTTCTTGCAGGACATGCCCCTGTTCAGAAGGCCTCCCAGAGAAGGGCAGCTCTGTTGCGTGTCAGCTTCTGGCACCCGGAATTGGTCAGAGACTCGTCATAAACTTTGAATATTCTGAATTTGAGATGGAACCTTTGAGCTGCAGAGGGTTTTCCTTCCTAAAACTTAAATATGCAGCCTCCCTCTCTTGTCTATTTAAAATCAGCTCTAATAACCTAATGCCAGTTCAGGCAACAAGGATATCTTCAGTTGTGTCAGTGTGCCCTTAATACATTGAAAGTACAGGTGAGAAACCTTTTAAACTGTCAAATTCAACTGCTATATTTATGCATGAAATCTGCATGTTTTAAAATCCTTTACAAACTTCATTCAGGGTGATAATCAGGGTAATAATTACTGTGCATGTCCTACTGCAAAATACTGATCCCAAATAAACGGCCAAAACTACTGTCCTAGAGACTGATTGTAAAGTTCCCATTAACTTCAGGAATGCTGGTTTTGGCCTGATATACTTTAATTTTTTCTTATGTAAAGTCACTGTATTTGAGATCATTGATGATCATGTTACTGGGGAATTTTATTGTGTTTGTATGTATTTCAAAGATTTTTGAGTCAAAAGGAGAGAAGACTAACCAATGGGAATAAATATATGGAAAATCTCTAATTACAGCACAGCAATTTGCTTTTGGGCAGACACTGGGTATTCCCCCAGCTGCTTTTTAGACTGTTGAAATGCAAATTACGCACAGTGCCAATAATGACAAACGGTTAATTGATGTGGCCAAGCTGAACCACTCTGAATTTATTTTTTTTGTTTGTTTTTTTAGAAGAAAAGACATGCCCCCTCTTAGAATTTTTGTTAATCCAAACTATGGCTCAGCCAATGTGCGTATCAACAGTATAGTGTATCTCATCAGTCTGTCACAAGACTTTCTATAGCTCCCATCACTGTATCACTGATCCATTAATTAATTTATGCATACACTGTAAATGTGTGTGTGTGCGCGTGTGTGTGCTTGTGTGTGTGCGCATGCACATGTTACATACTTCCATTAATTGCATGATAGGATGTTACCGGCTTGGGTTTGGTGCTTCAGGGTTTGAGTTCTTCCAGGGGGTCAAGCAAAGCAGCGGGTAAACCTCTCGACCTCTTGAGGCTGCAGGTGAAGAGATGGCTAGATCGCAAGAGCAAGCGAGTTTGGTCTAATATCTGTTTCTTGGTGGATGTTTGTTTGTGTCATAACCATCGCATAATTCAGCAAGGCTGGCAGCGTCTGCTCAGGAGAAGCTTCTGGTGAGGGCGGCAGGGGAGACGGCAGGGCAGGTCCCAACTGCACTTGGCAGAGCCCCTCGGGGGGAGCTTTCTCCAGGCCTGCCTACGCTACGCCTGGCTCTAGCTGTTGCTAACAGTTCATCGCACCAGTGCAACAAACTAATGTTTAATACAACTTGCATGTGACTTTGTATTGGCTGTGTTGAGTCAGACTTGCTGTGTTTTAACTTTCCAAAACCTTCAAGTGCATTTTGCTGCTTCTTGAAACCACTTCCAAAATATGTCAATGAGCTCTGGCCCGTGCCGGCAGCATTTGCAGGAGTGCAAATTTCAGAACAGAAGGGGCCAAAATCCGATACTGAGGAGGCAGGGCTCCCTAAATTGTTCTGCAGGCACTAATCCATCCTGAAGTGCGTTTCTCGTTAAAGCTGAACTGGGGAAGTAGCGTGTCGTGTTCCACCCAGGGGGTTCTGATGCATTCCTTTTGAATAAATTTATTGCTGGGTAATTTCTATGTGACAGGAGTATATCAGGCGACAGCTAGAAGAGGAGCAGCGGCACTTGGAAATTCTACAGCAGCAGCTGCTCCAGGAGCAGGCCATGTTACTGGTAAAGCACTGTATCTGTTTTGTTCAGTAGCTATAGGATCCATTTATCCGGCCAGTCCTAGGCTTCCCTCAGTCGGGCACAGCTGCACTGACAGTATGACAACAAAGGAGCTTGATTAAAAGGCCATTTATGCTAGGGTCGTGGGCTGACAGGCACATATGAGAAGTGCTGTATGGTCACACTGCTTTCTGGGCAGTAAGAGGAGGCTTTATGTTAAAGTGGAACAGTTCTGGTGTGGTGGTCGAGTTTCTGAACAGACCTTGGCATTCAGTGAAGAACTAGAGTGCTTATGTTGCAGATCAAAAGCACACATGATATGTAAATCCACCCCAGGATACAATGGCCTAGTGTTGGTCTAAATCATTGTTTTATGAACTTTACACTGGATTTAGTATAAATAACTTTTTTTTTTTCCTTTAATAAAAATCAGTTTTGACATAACTCTCCAATCATGTCAAGCTTAGCAGTACATTCTCGACTTTCCCAACATGAGACACATGCCATATTGGTCTAACTTAGCTCTCGGTTGCACTTAAACAATGAAATAAACCAAAAAAAAAACCAAACCAAAAAAACCAACAACAACCAGAAGGGTGCCTTTTTTTTTAACGGGATGGATAGGGACACATCCACCGTACAGTCAATGTCATGTCTTGAATTACTCACGCGTTCTCTCAAAGGAATACAGATGGCGAGAGATGGAGGAACACCGACAAGCGGAGCGACTCCAGCGGCAGTTGCAGCAGGAGCAAGCCTACCTCCTCTCGCTGCAGCACGATAGCCACGCAGAAGCTTGAACAAGTGAAAAACCAGCAGCAGCAACAGCAGCAGCAACAGCAGCAGCAGCAGCAAGAAAGAAATAAACAAAGCTATCATACCCCTGAGCCAAAATCCCACTATGAGCCTGCTGAAAGAGCGCGTGAGGTAAGTCCTGCTTGTGGGCAGGAATCTGTTCCCTGCTCCTCTGCCTGTTGGCATCCTTGTGACTGCAGTTCTGCTATAGTACAATCATAGGGCAAAGCGTCACTCATAAGGGGCAGGGTGTTTTAAAATGTTGGCCGCTGGTTTCCAAACCCAAAGGCTACTTCTGAGTACTTCTTCTGCAATCATTGGAGTTCAGAGGTTTGTGCTATAAAGTGTGGAAGAAGATTCTGGAAGGCTGCAGACAGAGGCGACCTGGTTTTAGAAGCATCACGTTCAGAAGTTAATCTCATCTGCACTTCATCAGACATGTTTTCATAGGAAGCATTGGTGCAGTTGGTGATCTGTGTCTCTGGCAAGTACTGGTGATTGGAAATTGGGAGGCAATTGGAAAGCACGAACCTATGAGGGGTGCTTGCACCAAGCACCTTTTTACACATTTGGTGCCTTAGCTCATGCTTTTGAAAATTTCCTTCTGATGAACGCAAACCTGAATTTCATTAGTTTTATTTTTGAAGTGTTAAGTAGTCTCTTCTGAGATCACATCCTGCTCTTGTAAAACTCCGCGGTGCTGCCTTCTTGGACTTTGGGCACTCACAAGCCGATCTGAAATGATCAGAGTGCTGTTTGTTTCCCTGAGTGGTCCCTTGTCTGCACTGGTTCACAGGTAACATTGCTAAGCAAGTAATTGCTGCTTTGATGCATACTTGGCTCTCTTTCAGCAGGCTTACTCTTACGTTTCCCTTGAGCACCATACTGCCCACAAACCACCAGACTGGGCAATGCTGGTCAAAGCTCTTAATGGCCTTCCTCACCAGCATGTGGGAACTAGGTAAATACCTTTTGGAACAAGAACAAAAAAAAAATCCTTGGGGCTGTTGAACATGATAGAATAGCTTTCAGTCCACCTTCGTCCAGTAGTGCTTCATTGCCTTTGAAGTATTGCTCTTGGGCTTGGTGAGCGCAGACTCATTTGCTCGTAGATGCTGTTGTCCAAGTTCTTCATAAACCGTGTTTGTGCTATCTCATCTATTCCTCTTGATGGTTGAAGTATCTGGTATGTCTCTCTCTTGGAAGAAGTTCGGACTTGTCCGGTATGTGGTGGTGCAGGCATGGAACCAGCCTTCCTGTCCTTGTTGCGCGTTCCTGGCCCATCTTGGTGAAAGCACAGTGCCAGTCCAGCACTCCTGTCCAACCTGAAGGCTGGCTTTGGAGGGATGCAGAGCCTTATCTGCTCCTCGTCTCCTCTTTTCCTTTCAGAGTTGAGAAGGAGAGAAACTCCTGAAGATTCAAAGTGTTACATCCTTTAGTGGAACCACTGACTCAGCTATTTTTCTCTCATAGTCTTTTTCTTTTGTGATTGCTCTAGCTAGAAGGAGTAAAGTGAAGGCACAGAAGAATTGTGTTAGTAGTCAGATGTTCCCAGAGATTGCTGTGTAATATTCTTTTTTAAAAGTGTGGTAGAATTATAGCCAAAGTATCTCGGTGCCTGGCAGTGGGAGTGACACTAGTTAATCTTAACAGCAGGCATTAACTCTGATGTAATTCTCGACATAAAATAGCGAATTGGAGCGAGTGTTCTGTGCCTCATACTTTCAGGCACACTGCTCTCCAGAGAAAGTTTCCGTCTACAGAGATGCTGACCATCAGGATGATAAACTGAAGTGGACTAACTTTCCTGTTCTGGCAAAATCTGATGGTGATTAGGTTTTTTTCCCTTTGCTGTAGCAGTGAGGTGATAAGGAAAAGGACTTCTGAGATTGCCTCTGAGAAACAATAGGGAGCTTAGAGCAAGAAATGAGGCTTAATACCGTTTTCTGGTCCAGACAGTCAAATGACTGGAACGGGGCTTGTTTCTATCCAGGAATGCACTTGCTATCTCCTTCCCACTTCTTGCCTAATTTTAAGGACATGTGACATGTTCAGTTTATGTGCTTTGTGGAAGAAACCTCCTATCTACAGCTAGAGACATGAAAGCCTGCTCCTTCAGACAGAAGGACTTGGGGCTTTTCCTTGTTCTATTCATAACAAGGAGTCTGGCCTGTTTTTTAAACTTCAAAGGATAGCTCTGTGGAGTTGAACATGGTGGTGAAAATGATTGTATGGTGAAGATGCTGCCTCCATGATTGTTGTACTTCCCAATACACAACATTATTGTTGTACTTCCCAAGACATGGTGTATTTTGTGTAGACCTGGCAGAAGCTTGTCTGCTTATTCCCATAGGCAAACTGTTATGGTCCTGAAATTTTGGAAAGTAGAGGCAGGTTGGGTTTGTAAAGCAGCTCATCTGAGGAGCCCTGGAAACTTGCCTCTGTCTTCTGACATGGGTATATGAACAGCCAGTCTCTCCAGACCATCACTGCTAGGGAACAATGAGGAAACCACCCCAATACTGATTTTGTGCTTCAGGCAGAAGGGTTAAAGCAAATCTTTTGAGGAGAATCTCAACAAATTAAATCAGCCCAAGCTGCCAGTTTGATCTTTCTTTGATGCTTTGATAAAATGCTGGGAGTTTAGCATTCCTCAGGCGGCTCCCTTGGCAGAAACGCACATGCTGCCCTGGTTCCAGCAACAGACCGTCTTAGGAAATGGCAGGATATTTCCTTTCTGCCTGGAGCCTCCCTCCGTCTCTTGCCCTCCGCACCTCTGGCTTTGTTCGCAAGGCTGCGGCCTTGGAAGAGGCGACGTTTCTGCATGGGGACCTTGCTTGATGTTCTTTTGAGGACTGAGCACTTTCTGACTTAGTCTTCCCCTCAGCAAGCTCTCGAGGTTAGTGTATGATCACTTCTAGACCTCCCTCAGGACAAGAAACAAGCTGCTAGGGCTGTTCTCTGCAGCCCCTGAGGTCGTGTTGGGACTATCTGGTAAGAGAGAGGACAACCAGTCCTACAATTTCGTACCTAAAGCCAAACAGCCTCCAGTATTATCGGGTGGAGAAGCATATCCTATCTTTTCTTGCATTGCCAAAGAGACAAGCACAGGAAAGGAGATAATCAGATAGCATGGGCTGAGTAAGGTGGGTAACTGCAGTAAGGGATAGCAATGGGAAACGTACTTTTATATTGTAAAGTTCTTTCTGTTTTCATATATCCTTTTTATTGCCTATGAGGAAAGTACTGATGGATAATAACTAATCTAGGCAGGAAGAAGCCCCATAATGGTCTTTCATCATAGCACTTCACATCTTACTGGCTGCTTTATCCTTTCTTCCTATAAGGGATTTTCCATATTGGCATACTTGCCACTTTGGTGTAGCTCACTCTGTGTTTTACAGTGCTGGTGAAAGCAGTAGGGAAAAAATCCTGCCAAGCCTTAAATGTATTTGATTTCTTTATGGTAAAGGAAAGGTGGTACTCGCTGTCATGTTTCTACTGTAATTGGTTTTATTGACTCCAGGCTTAACCTCCTTTTTTTTTTTTTGGCTTAGGTGGAGGAGAGATTTAGAAAAACTAATCAAGGCTCCCCTGAAGCACAGTCCAAACAGATGGGCAAAGTGTTGGAGCCACCAGTGCCTTCAAGATCAGAGTCCTTTTCCAATGGAAACTCAGAACCTGCTCAGCCTGCCCTGCAGAGGCCGATGGAGCCCCAGGTAAGTGCCCAGGAAAATTTTGGTGAGCCTGGAGGAAATGCAGAAGTCCCAACATGTTTCCTTCAAATTTGCAGCTCTTGGCACTTAGAAAGCCTTATGTAAAGAGTAGCACTGTTACACAAAGCAGCTTACTCAGTAGAGTTGCTCTTTGTCTATTTTTGCTTATTTTATTGATAAACTGGTGGATTTGTGGTTTTGTTGTTTGTTTTAGTGGGTATTTGGGGTTTGGGTTTTTTTAAATGTTAGAGCTAGATTAGAACTGTTGCATTCTGTTATTGTCTGTACAACAGTGTAACGGTGGGCTAAACACTGGTGACGGTTGCAGTACACTTTGACAATTCAGAATTTGATCCGTGCAAGATACTTATTACCAAAAAGGATGCTCAGGAAAGAAGGTTTTTTAAATTCTTGCAGAAAAAGCTAACTAAACAAGTGGTTTTTAATAGTATGAACACTGCTTCAAAGAGATTTACAAAACATGACTAAGAAAAGAAAGTTTGTTGTCAGTAGGCCTACACTTGCTAAATAGAGCTCTGTACCACCCCTGGAAAATTAAAAAGAGGTTGAAGCTACTGAGCTGCGTGGCTGCCATCGTTCTGTTGTTTTTTAATGAAGAGCCTCCAGATCTTGGTGTCTGTGTCTCATAGGAATCACAGCATGAATTTAAAAAGTAACCTTTGTCTAAAACTTAGACATAGCCCATAAATCCTGAGCGATTTAGATATGCTAAATTAAACAGTATCGTTCTGCATTCAGTTCCTCTGTTTCCATGCAGAATTTTCTTCTCCCAAATTAAGCCTGTTAATGACAGTGCAAGCTAAAACCATTCCTGATTGTGACTAGGTATTGCAACCCTTTTGGGCAACAGGAGGATTTGAACAGACGGGAGAGTGGGAGAAATGAGGACAGAACTTCATCTCTTACTCATTAATTCCTGGCTTTTATTCAAACCTCTATGACTATTTCAAAATATTGGACTTGTATCTTCATGCTCTCTGTGCCAGTTACTTTTCAAGTGTGGGTCTTCCACTCATATTAAGGATAATCAGGCTCTTCAACAGCTGTGTGTATTAAAATTGCGGAAATAATAATCACATAAAAACAAATACAGCCAGCCTACTGAAAAGGGGATTGAAAGCAAAGTTTTGCTTAATTATTAGGTGTGAAAACAGTATGTTCCTCAGTTATGACCTTTCCTCCTCCTTTTTTTTCAGAAATTAACTCTGAAATGCAGGTTTATGCACAAGGAGGGAGTAGGCTGAAGGGTCAATAAGGATTTCAGTGGAAATCCCAGTGGAGTTTTAACTCTGGAGTCACTGTTGTGCCTTCTTAGTATGTGTAACTGAATATGTGTGCGTGTACGTGTGTGCTTAGTTTGTGTATAAATATGTATATATGTACAGTGTATGGTACATATATGGTGTAAGTATAATATGCATTGTACATATGTATACTATATACAATATATATTATGATTGGTTTTTTGTATATATATTGCAATGACTGTAAAGGAATAAAGGCTTTTGTGTTATAGTCTTTCTCCAAAAGTTTGGAACTGTATCTAGTTCCTGAATTTATTAGGTAACCTAAACGTCTGTCGGTTTGCACATTTTACAGCATTCTTTAATTTTGTACATTTCTTCAATTGGATATCTGCTTCAAATTTCCCAGCCCACCAGTGCTGCCATGAGACCTGACCAAAGCCCACTGAAGACCAGCGAATGGAAGGCGACTTCTGTCTTGAGTGGCCTTTGGACTCAGGCTCACGGTGCAGATACTCGGTCCCTTTTTCTTCTGGGCACCAGTGTACGTGTATGTGGAGAGCGTATCTCACAAAAAATGCGTTATGTGCTGTATTTTCAGTCTGTTACGTTCTTTGGGCGCTTGCCTTGCTTTTAAGTGCATTGATTCCACCCCACGCTTACCTAATGCCATAACCAATTTGTCTCTGCCCGCCCCACCTGCCTTTATTCTGTGTTAATTGGAAAGCCAGTTATACTGAGCGCATTGAATGTTTTATGTTTTGTTTTCTTGTAAGGTACAGTGGTCCCATCTGGCATCTCTCAAGAACAATGTTTCCCCTGTCTCGCGATCCCATTCCTTCAGTGACCCTTCTCCCAAATTTGCTCATCACCATCTTCGTTCCCAGGACCCATATCCACCTTCACGCAGTGAAGTGCTAAATCAGAGTTCTGACTCTAAGTCGGAGGTACCCGACCCCACCCAAAAGGCTTGGGCTAGATCAGACAGTGACGAGGTGCCTCCAAGGGTAAGGAGTAGAAAGACAGATGTGTGCTATTTTTTATTATTATTAATTATTATTTTTTTAAGGATGTGATACCCTGGGCACTAGGAAGACCGTGCCCTTGTGCCAGCATTGGTAACAGTATTTTGGAAGGTAGATCACAATGTAGATGTTCAGTCAATGGGTTAATGATAATCAATCTTAAGTACAATATTGAAGCTTCATATAAAATTGGCAATTATTTAGAGAATGCAGCTATTTCAGAGAGACAATTTATTATGCAAAGTTAACAAATCATTACCATATTCAGGAAAGAATTTAAAATATCCCTGAGGTTATTGCTCAGAGTTAATTTTCCTCCTCATCTGTTAGCAACCCAAACTATGAATCACACACATATTTAAAATTGAGATGGAACTGAACAAAAAGGAAACATTCAATATATTTCCTCCTCCTCTTCCCTTCCCACCCCCCCCATCCACTGGGATTTGCTGCTTCTGAGTATATTCTTGCTCCCCCACCAGTCTTTGCCTTCTGCTGATCCATTCCCGGGCATTTGTTTGGTTCCCCTGAGCTTATTCTCCTAATTCTCATACTGTTTCAGCAAATTGCTTTGTGCCTCCCCTGCTTCAGTCAAAATGCCATATTCTTTTTAAATGTCTCAGTAGTTGGAGGGTAGCGGGGCATGTATGTTTTTGTGTGGTAACTATTAAACACTCCTTAATGTTAAGACTAAACTTTGAGTTCTCTTCAAAATCTGAACAGCATCCCAACTAAGGCTCTTGATTTTGTGGATGTTTGTTTATTGCTTATGGTCATTGATGCTAGCTTGGACTTAGAATTAAGCGTCGTTAAAATCTTAAGAATATGTTCTGTAGCAGGAGAGGTTTAAGTCTTCCTCTTTTCTCTGTCCTCTTCAAGGGTTTAACACAACCGTTTTTCTCCCAAGGTGCCTGTGAGAACAACGTCCCGATCGCCAGTTCTGTCCCGCCGTGATTCTCCACTGCAGGGCAGTGGGCAGCAAAATAACCAAGCAGGTCAAAGAAACTCCACGAGGTTTGTAAGCCTACATGTCCTCGCCTTTCTTGAATTGGAAGGAAAAGGCTCATGGGAAGCCAGGCATTTCCAGAGAGCTTTTGGCATTGTCTGTTGGACGTGAAAGGAAGATGAGTTTGGATCCCTTTTCAGTAATGATTAATACTAATTTCCCTTGGTGTAGCACATGTGCCAACAAACACTGGCAAAATTTCTTCTTCCCTCTCCTCCTTTGAGTGGCTTGCCCTGTATCTTTAGCAATAATTTCAAAATATTCTTAAGATTTCTGAAAAAATGTGACCATTCATGAACATTTTGCCTTTTGGTGTAACAGGTCATCTTGGGTGTACTGTGGGGATTACTGGCAGCAGAAGTGTTTGTAACATCTCAAGTGAAGAGGTCTCAGAAACTTTCTGGCCTCTGAGCCAGAACCAGACTTTAAGAGGGGAGAAGCGTCCATGAGCTGTGACTCGGAACATCTGAGGTCGGGAAGGGGGAGGAAGGGGCTGCCTCCAGAGCTCAGCAAAGCAACATGGACAGGCCGCCCTGGAATTGCCTCACCGGACAGGGGTGAGGGTATTCTGAGAGGGACAGGCAGTGCTGTCTTTTTGGCTTGGGTGTGGGTGGCCAAGGCACTTCTGAGCCAATGTTAGACCTGCTGCATGCAGACAGAGAACTGTCCACTTCAGGTTAGATATGTAAGAACGGCAAGTAGCCAGTTCCAAATAAAAAGAATAGTTTACACCCGCCTAAACTTTTTTTTTTACCATCCTAAATAAGGTAATAGGTGTTTCAAAGGGAGCCACTGCCTGGGTCGTGAAGCTTCACTGATGCCCTCGGCTTAGTGTTAAGTATTCTTTCAGATGAGTTGTTAGCAAAACACTGAAGAAGAGTGATGTTTGAGTTTAGAAACTGGAATCTGAAACTGAAGTGTGTGACAAAGACTTTCTTCCTTTCCCTCACACAGCAATATAGAGCCTCGTCTGTTGTGGGAAAGGGTGGAGAAACTCGTACCAAGGCCGGGCAGTGGCAGTTCTTCGGGTTCAAGCAACTCTGGCTCACAGCCTGGCTCCCACCCTGGCTCTCATAGCGGTTCCGGATGAGATGTAAGTCCTTCTCCCACCTTTCGCAACATAGCATTTCTAAATTTATTAAGTTGTGAAATACTCAATAATGAATGATGATAACCCTCACTGGGAAAAACCTTTGAGCATGCAGTATCAAAGAGGGGTTAGCTTCCAGTACCCCCTTGGCTGTATGTCCTTGTTTGGAACAGATGGTAGGCAGAGAAGTCATTGTGAAAATGTTTCATTCTTCTTTGGTCCATATCCAGTCACTGCTGCATTTTCCTGTGTGCATACAGCCCAGTCTCCATGCTCTCGTAGCTCCCTTCCTCATGTGTGCAAGGGCACATTTTTATGGTTGTTGCCTATCACCTTGGTGGTTGTTGATGGGGTGCAGACTGCTACGGATAGGTCTTCAGCTGGGTTATGTTGGATGCTGATGCAGGTTTTCCAGCTTTTGGCCAAACTCAAGTTACCCTCTTTGATTTACAACTTTGTGACAGTTTACTTTGGCTTCCGTCATAGGTCAGCTGCACCCCTACAGATCACAGCTCAAGGTGGTTTTTTGTATAGTCCTGCAGGGACAATGTAATAGTGAACCAGTGAAACTCAGGTCTTGCTGTCAGGCACCGCCTGATAGCCTTCTCGCCTCTCTTCCGCACTCTAAAGTGAAGTAAGAAAACCTATTTTAGCTCCCTGCTTAATTGGTTTTGTTCTGTGTTCTTTTTGGGGTCTTGACATATGCAGCATCATCCAAATCAGAGGGTTCGCCATCGCAGCGTCATGAAAGTGCACCGAAAAAGCCTGAAGAGAAAAAGGAAGTCTTCAGACCTATCAAACCTGCTGTAAGTTGCACCCGCTTTCCCCGTCCCCTCTCTCTTTCAGGTAGGCCCACGAAAAGTACAGTGTGAGCCTTCTGTTCACGGTGCCGTTGCGGGTGAACTTCAGCTTGAGTTGAGAGCTTGTATCTGTGGGCCTAGCAGCATGTCCTGGGCTCTGCAATTGCCTGCACACATCACAGTGCTGTAAACATTGGAATTGACTCTGCTTCTGGAACTGATTTCTGCTCTTTGGTCTTCTTCCTTCCTAACCTTTGCCTTTCTCTCTTTCGATCCTGTGCTTCCTTCCTGGGGCTGGACCAATGATCGTGCATTTGACCTGAATGCGCCGATGCTGGGCTTGAATGGTGCAGGGAGAAGTGGTAAGACCTTAAATTGTTGCTATTTTCTGTGAAAGATTTCTGACATTTTCTTTATCTGGCTGCTGTTAACAGCTGATTACAGCTCTATGTCCAGTTGTATCTGGGGGATCACAGTGGGTTTTCACTGTATTTCCAACTTTCCTTAAAGCTTTTTTCTCCTGCCATTGTGATACTGCAATAGCACCCAAGTCTGTCAAAGCTGCTTTCTTAAAGAAACATAGAGATTGGTCCTTCACTTCTGATAGTATAATGTGTGAAGTATTTGCTGTAAACTGTATTCAGCTAAATAAAGCACAGCTACACAATTGAGAGCAGATTATACTGACTGCAAACCTGTTTTACCCACACTCCAAGCTGCAGACAGAAAATCAGCTTATGTCCCATACTGTTTGACAGTTCGTGTGCGACTGAGCTGGTGCTAATGAATCTGACTTCTCAGGTGAACTCCTTAGCATGGATTCCTGCAACTGGAAACAGATCAAAAGGTTTCAAGGAGATCAGCTGTCTGCGGCTGTGCCTTGGGTGACTCAATAAGTCTTAGGCCCTTTCTGTTACCTTGCTGCCTAGATTTCTTGTGGTGGATGCTATTAACCTGCAGAGTTTAGGAAAATGAACTGTGACAGTCAACTACTGTGTGAGAGTGGGTCCAGGTGCTTGTGTATGTCCCTTCAGATGGTAAAATGGGATAAACTGAAGTCATAATCAGGATAGTTTGGAGTCAGGGTATGCACATTTTTCTATAATATGGCAAGGCATCCTTAGGTTGACTCTTTTGATGCTTTAATTTATCAGAAAGTGAGTTTCGGTAACTATCAGGAATGAATAAATCAAAGGAAGCAATACTTCTGGGACTGTGGAAACACAGCAGTGGACAAGTGAGCCAAGTTAGGCACTAATCCTGTGGATTTCTTTTGAAAACTCTTCTCTCTTCCTTGCAACATCAGTTTTTTTCCTTCCTCTCCCATCAGGATTTAACTGCATTGGCAAAGGAATTGCGAGCGGTAGAGGATGTGCGACCTCCACATAAAGTAACGGATTATTCATCCTCAAGTGAGGAGTCAGGGACGACGGATGAGGAAGATGATGATATGGAACAAGAAGGAGCAGACGAATCTACTTCTGGACCAGAGGATGTTCGAGCAGTGTTAGTTCTAACTGTTTTGCTTCTGTTTTCTCTGTTAGGAGGTTGAAGGAAAAGGACTTTGAGTATTTCGGTTTGTATGTTAGTTCTTTCAGCTTACAACAGTCTGTAAGCAAGACACCACAGCCTTGTATGTTCACATTTTCAAACAGTGAGGGTACTCCTTTCAAAAAGTAGGCTTCTAGAAATTATATCCATTCCCTCTTCTCCCTTGATTTGTTATAAAACAAGAAGTGATGTTTAACAAAGGACTGACTTTTTTTTTAACAAAGAAGCTTCTCTAGGCAGGTTATGTAAATATTCCACTCTGGTCATAATATAAATTAATTTTGGGTGTGCCTTGGTGTGGGGCAGTGAAAGCTAGGGCACAAGTGCTGTTATCTTACTCGCGTTATTTCTTGTCTGGCAAATAGGTCAACGCTGAACTTGAGCAATGGAGAAACAGAGTCAGTGAAAACCATGATTGTCCATGATGATGTGGAGAGTGAACCTGCCTTGACTCCTTCTAAGGAGGGCACCCTAATTGTCCGACAGGTATTGCTTTTCCTTCCCTGTGCAGTGCTGCACCTTTTCTGTGCTCATTAACCCACTCGCTCATTCACCCATGCTGTTTCTACATTATATTTGTTGTTCGTATTATCAAGACACAGCTGTAGTGAATTTCAGATGAGCAAGGTGTTTGATGCATGCAAAGAGGAGAGTAGCCCTTCACCCCTTGCTTCTGTTTTGCATGCTTTCCAGTGACACCCATGGCAGCACCATCCAGAGTACCTCAGAGTCTGTGGGAGAGAAGGGTAGAAAAGCTGCAGGTGTGTGGAGCAAGTACCTGGAGCAAGAACTTAGTTTAGTTTTACCATAGAACCAAACGTGGCTCTCAGGAGGGAGGCTGGGGGGCACCATGCAGGGTTTTTTTAAATTGTTTTGAACTTGTAGTTGAGGGCATAGAGACCACCCAGATAACATACACACACACGTACATACAAATTCACGCAACAGTTAGTGTGGGGGAATGGAGAAGCAAAATAGGTGGAGAGGCAGAGAATGGGGACAGAGCTAGAGCGCTGTGTTGTTGCCTTTCATTCTGAAAATATTGCATTCTTATGCCTCTGAAAGATAATGATTCCCTGCTTTTAAATGAGCTCGTATGTTAACGAGCATGCTAGCTTATAGGAGTTTCCTCGGTAATCGCATTTCTGAATGTCACAACTGAATGCCAATTTCTTAATTGAGCCCTCTGATTTGAAAATTAAGCTTTCATGCTTATTGTTTTAAATAGTTAGCTGAAGGCATTCGCCAGACAGTCCAAGCTCCTATCTGTATAGGATTTAAGTTAGCTTTAAACAAAACAATAGGAAGAAGAAATGCTCCCCCCACTCCCAAAAATGTGCTTGTCCGTGTTGTGGTGGAAGACTTACCGGTGCAGTTACTCTTTTGTTAATTAGTGGAACTGGCTGTGCAAGTCAACCACACGAACTCAGCTTTTACCTGCCAGAAGAGGTGGGAATTTGCTGAATTCTAGTAGCTCTGCCCACTTTCCCTTTCCATCCAGGCATCAAGGCATGGATTATCAGCTTATTTTAAAAAAAAATAAAAAAATAACTGTAAAAAGGTAGGAAGCAAGTGAGGGACAGAAGGAGAGAGGTTGTTAGGGATATAGACCTTTAAGCAGCACTTGAGCAAGACAAGTGTGCCTGTTTTTTCTACAGAGTACAGTTGACAAAAAGCGTGCCAGCCATCATGAGAGCAATGGCTTTGCGGGTCGCATTCACCTCTTGCCAGATCTCTTACAGCAAAGCCATTCCTCCTCCACTTCCTCCACCTCCTCCTCCCCATCCTCCAGCCAGCCGACACCCACCATGTCCCCACAGACACCCCAGGACAAGCTAACTACTAATGAGGTATGTCTTACACCACAGCTGGCTGCTTTCATAGGGTTATAGCAGCATTGCCTAGTAGCTAGTTTGCAGAGGAACTCCAGCCAATCTCCCCTGCTTTTTTTTTTTTCTCTCACCTTTGTTCCCACCCCCCAAATAACACATTTCAGTTCTGTGTAAGAAGCCCCTAACTCTAGAGCAGTCCCACGCCAAACTTGCCAGTTTACTATTTTTGCTTCCTCTTAGTGAGTCATTAATTGCATGGCGTTCGTTTTAAACTAAACTTGACTACTGCTTTTTAAAGCCAATACTCTTTTTTTTTTTAATTATGTTTTATTCTGGGAGCAGGCTAATTGCAAGCCGTGTGCCTCTTAAAAATTAGTGGTTAATTTTGGCTTTGTCAGTAAAAGCTGGGCTAGTAACTCCGCACGTGTGAGGAGCTGCTTGTGGAAACTCACCCTTTGGGAGAGGAAGCGGCCGTGGAGGGATTTTGCTCTTTAAAGCTTTTCACATGCGCTGGGTGAACAAATCAGGTGTTGCCTGGGAGGGTTGTAAAAGCCTGGGGTATTGTTGTTTTGGAATAATCAACGGGAGAAAATATCTTTGGGTTTTTTCCAAGTATGTGTGTGCTCTGAAAAGTAGCTGTGTAAAGATGACTATTCTCTACCAGCACTGGTTGTGGAAAACCTAGGGGGGGGGGGGAAGTTCCCTCTTGCTGTCCTGGGCTGTGATCCCAGGACAGTGCCTTCCCTTCTTCACCAAGTGCTGGTAGGCAAGCCCGGTCCTTCACCTGTGTGTAACCCCTCACAGCAGAGGAGATGCACGCCTGTGAACGAAGGGCGTCAGTCGCCCCTTACCAACCCCAGCAGTAAGCGAGGAGCCCGGCGTGGTGGCTTCACTCCCGGCTGGATGACCAGCCTGGCTTTTGGGGAGAACCTCCTTCTGTATTTTTTGGTGCAGGGGGAACAAAACTCAATTAAAAAGCAGCTGCTGCTTCTCAGGGTAGAGCCATCCTGCCATGTGGGCATGCAAGTGCTGTGATGAGGAGGAGAGGCTGCGGTGAGCTCGGTAGGCTGATGGCAATGCGTGTGTCTACCGCAGGATCTAAAATGGTTCTGAACCATGTAGCAGGAGAGGGGGTGGGAGGGTTTCCTCCCGGAAATTCGGTTAGGGTAATACTTAATTTTCAGCTGTGCTTCATTGGTCTTTGATCTTTCTGAAAGCACACTCTTGTAGGTTACAGATAACAGTTGGTTGATCCAGAGATATGCTTGCTCGTTACTTTGATCTAAGCAGTAAATAAGCAGAGTTCAGTTAACTCAGCTTGGGAAGTGGAGGCTGTGGTAGTGGCTGGTGGCAAAGGAGCCTTTCGATATTGAGCTGTGCAGGGGAGTGATACACTCCTAAGACCCATTGCTATGTTTTCAGGAGAGAGCAGAGGCTTAGAAAGATCAGAGGTTGAAGATTAGTTGATGATAAAGAAGTGTCTCTAACTACGTTTGCATAAAGCTGAGCAAAACACCAGTACTGCTTGGTATAACTTACCCACATGCACACCCTTTATATATACTTTTTTTTTTTTCACTTGTCCCATTCTGCTTCAGTATGCAATGTTGTCACTATAATACTAAACTGGCAAGGGTTTTTAAGTCATTCCATTTCCACTTTTAACAGTTCATTGTTTCTCTTGTCTTCTTCCTTTCTTTGTGTTTTTTCATGTTTAGACCACATAACTCAGCAAGCACCAGTGATTTTATCCACTACATATTCATAGCTTCATGTCACCGTTTGCTACACCTGCCACACTAATGAGCCCCTTTGTTCGATACAGGTTTAATATGTTGCTTTGTCAAATAAAGGTGGAAGAACCTGCTGCAGCTTTCTGGCAAGAGGCTCAGGTTAAACGAAATAGGGAGAACAAACAGTAGTGCACATTGAAACATAATCCATGGTAGAAGTGAATGCCAAATCCCAGATGGTTCTGATTTTGTTGCACAAGCCAGGAGATCAAACTTCATAATTTAGTAAACTAGCTCAGTTTAGGAGATGCTTCATAAATTCAAAAGTTGTAGGTAGTGGGCAGCTTGCAGATAAGATAGTAAACATACATTTAGGCGGATTTTTTGAAAAAAGAGGCATTCCCTCGCTTTGTGACTGATTGTAGTGGCCAGTCCTGAAAATCTTTGCTAGCAGCTGAGTTGACAGGGACAATAATTTAGCTAATTACATTGTGCTGTAACATGTGCTGTGCAGTGTGCGTATGTATCTAGTTCAGGTGTGGTGCCTGCAGTGCGTTGTGTATCTATAAAGGCAATATAAAAGCTTGGGGAGGCTCTGTAGCATAATTCTATAGTGACTTAAAAATGTTGGTTGTTGTTATCCGTGCTTTTTATTGTCATTAATATTAATAAAGTTGAAATTTACATTGCAGACTCAGTCCGCTAGTAACACACTCCAGAAACACAAATCTTCCTCCTCCTTTACACCTTTTATAGACCCCAGATTACTACAGATTTCTCCATCTAGTGGGACAACTGTGACTTCTGTGGGTAAGTAAAGTAGATGAAGACGACAATTGAAAAAGGGTTCAGTGACTTCAGTAGCTCTTTAAAGTACTTACGAATGTTACCATCATGCTTTTTGTTTGATTTGCGATGGATTGCATAGTTTATTTCTTTTTCCATTTACATTTCTTACAAAAAGAAAGACTTGCTCAATATTCTCAGTTACTGAGTTGGGTTGTATGGTGTAAAGAATATATGGCCAGAACTTAGCACTTGAGGGATATTACATGCACTTTACTTTTCTTTTTTTCAGTAGGATTTTCTAGTGAAGCAATGAGATCAGAGGCAATAAGGCAAGACCCTACGCGGAAAGGATCGGTTGTCAATGTGAATCCCACGAATACACGGCCACAGAGTGATACCCCAGAGATTCGCAAATACAAGAAGAGATTCAATTCTGAGATACTGTGTGCTGCCTTATGGGGTAATGCAAACCTGTTCCTCCCTTGCCTCCTGCACTTCTGAAGTGCAGACCTGCCAGTAGGAGCTTACAGTCTTCGAGGATGTATCTCTGAAACGTTAGCTGTTTCTCTGCATTTGTTCAATGCTTGTTTACACCTTTTTGGTGCAAGAGTTGATTACTATTACATTTTTTTACAGTATGTTGCTTCTGCTTTGATATAATTTCCCAGTGCTGTATATATGCTACTGATGGCACAGTTCTGGCTTCATTCAGCTGATCAGGATGTCCTTTTCAGCTCTCTAACCCCTGCTAGCAGCACATCTCTTGCAGTTTTTGGGAGCTTGTAGTCGTCTTTGGATTGTACACCTGGTGCACACAGGGTCTTTCTTTTGAAAAATAATCATCTTCTTGAGCATCTTGCTAATGTTTTGTTGCGGAGCTTGATTAAGAAGTGTTTCGTAAGATGACTTTCCACCTCAATCATCGGTTTATATAGGAAGGAAGAGGCAAAAGAGAAGGGTAGGGAGGGACATTTTCCAGTGTGAGACTGTGGCTTGGTTTCGTTAAGAGTGGATAGTGCAGAGAGAAGCTGGGTATGGGATGTCAGCTGACCAAGTGTGTCTGGCCTTCTTGTCACAAGGGATAACTTATGTCGGTGTCAGGCAGTTAGTCAGGGTCCTGCACTGGCTTAGAGCAGTGCTTGTTGCCTGCTACCACGTGGAATTACTGCTGCAACAGCCAGCAAAAGCTTTTCTCTGATGTGTCATTTTTTTCTTGGCCAGAATCTATGGGGCCACCTGCATTGTTTTCATTATCTAGATGTTAATAGATGATGCTTGTGTGTATTACTTACATATTTATCTAGTATCCCTAAACTTAACAGACTGTAAATGCACGTGCGTGTCATCTTAAAAACTGTGAAGAAGAGAGTTGGCCGTTCCTCTGAGTGGCACAATGATTGTGTAGGTTACACAGTGCAGTTTTCTTGTTTACATTTTCACAGCTCTTTCCAAGGCTGTAGTTCTCTTTTGGGATTATTTTCAGCATTTCTTGTTTCTCAGAACAGCACCGTTGTCCTATGTTTCTTGCCTGCAAAGCCATGTCAATTAAATAGCTCTCCCAACACCTTATCTTCCTATCTGCTGCTTTCTTTATTTCCAGAATTTACTGGTAAGAGTTTTTACCCCAATGCTATTTCTGCATGTAGCCATATGAATAATTCTCTGATAAAATGAAGACTTGTGCAAATGTAAACTTTCAGGCTGTGAGAGGGTGAAGGCAGAGAGTAATCATATGGGATCGGTAAAGATGACTCATAATTTCTCTAATCTGCCTTGTTTTGCCAGTAGCAATTTGTGTTAATGCTTTTTTATTTCTTTGATCTATGTATCTGACTGTTACGGTGATTTAAAATACAGGTGTAAAATCCTAGAGCTGTTTTACAGCTCTAACAAAGCACTTGCTTGTTGAACATACAGGGCCAAACTGATAGTGATGGAAGCTGGTACACATGCTTATTTCTTGATAGGGTTTAGCTTCCTTTACCCACAAGCAAATTAAGGCATTTCATGGTGATGTTTCTTATTCAAAAAGAGCAGGGCTTGCTTTGCTTTGTTTTGCTTTGCCTTTACCAGTGGTGATGCCATAGTATCTGGCAGGTTGCGGATTGCATTAGGTCTATGATGCTGTTTCTTCTAGTTCTGAGTGGTGAAAGTCAGTGTCAATGACGTGGATGCAGTAGCATAGATTTCTACACCCAGCCTCCACAGAGAGCTTGTACTTTTTCAGGAAGCATTTCCATTTGTTTGAAAAAACAGAACTGCTTAATTGTAGGGTGGTGGTAGAAGAGCTGTGCTGGCTCTGAATAAAGACAGCATCTGCATTTTAAAATACAGGCACTGCTTGCCACCAGTGTAGTATCTCATTAGTTTCATCTCAAAATGCATATGGCTAAGGGAAGGGGTAGGGGATGGGTGCACATGTAAACTCGAAGCAGAAACAGCTGCACCACGAAGGCACCAGGGGAAGAGATGAGGGTGGAGATGGCAGCAGTTGAGCCCTGATGTGCAAAGAGGGGAAGGGACTCTGAGGGAGAAATTTGCATGTGGCTTGCTTTGAATTGTAATCCACTCTGGAAAAAAATACGTGTCGAAGCTGAATCACAGCTTCAGTCAATGGGTCCTGGAGCTGCAGGAAGGAGACCGACTGCTGGGCGCTTCCTTGACTGCTTCGGTGCTGCTGCAGCCTGTGCCGAGCCCTGACTCAGTGGGTGCCTCGCTCTCCCTGCTTCCTTCCACTGATTACCAGTTTGAGGATGTCTCCCAGTACGGAAAGTGTGAAATGCCCCTGGGGGCTGTGGGATGGGATTCAGTGGGTGCAGACCCATGGGGGGGATGCAGAAGCAGGAGGAGGGCAGGAAGGGGACGGAGGAGGTGTCAGCAGCTGAAGGAGAGCCTGGAAGGGCGGCAGGCCCTCTTCCCAAGGCAGGCTCTGTGCCTGCCGGCATCCGTGGGCTCTCCTGCCTGGAGGAGACAGAGGAGTAGCGGAGCAGCAGATCTGAGCAAAGAGATGTGATGGTTTCTGGGGACTGCTGTGACCTCTGAAGTTTCCTTACTGAAAAGGCAAAAGAGAGGAAAATGGAGATGTGTGATAGTTTCCAACCTCTCCATGGGCTACGTCTGTTTTTCTTCTCCAACCAGAGGCTTTTCAGAGTGCCCCAGCACCAGCAGCTGAGGCCCCTTCCCTGTCATTACCTCTTCCAGGCTGCTGCTCTGCTCCCCCCAACACCCTGTCCCCCTGGGGAAGACACCTCGTGCCCCCTGGGTCAGGCTGAATGTGTCCTCCCTCTTGCAGACTGCTCCCGTGGTAGCCAGGGTGGTGTTTAGGCAGTGTTCCTCATGCTTGTGAGCAATGCCTTTTTTCAATAATGTGAGAAGGCATCTCACTGCTGTAGATTCAGACCGCACGAGGCACAGACTCCTGTGCTGTGGCCCATGTGCTGCAATAGAAAAGGTTCATTATGGGATCAGCCTGGATGATACATCCATTGGCATCAGTATGGTTATATCTGGGGATTAATTGTCTGACTAGGGATTAAGGCCGTTAAGCAATGTAACTATGATCATCTTGTGTAAGTTTTGCTTTTCTTATTTTGTTATTTTGTCGTGCTTAAGGATGGCGAGTTTTACATTGGGATTGCAACATAGAAGCCTAATAAAGTGAGTCATGAATTTGGCTTGATTTCCATTCCCTGTACTGTGTCTGACCTGTCTCTACACAATTTGTGAGCTCCTGGACTGAAACACTATTGCAAATAAATGGTTATGAAATTTAAGAGTGATAATACATTAACAGATTTTTTTAAAACCCAGTCTCATATATAACATATATTTGTTACTAAAAAAATGTAATTGATTTTAAATACTAAGGTTTTTTGGGCTCTCAGAAAGTGTTCCAGTGGATGTTTGGACCTTCTTATAAAGAAACTGGCCTACTGACTTTTCTCAACTGTATTTGCTTGATCTTTAGGAGAAATCTGTGGAAACACAACTTGACTATAATTCCTCTAGTTTTAACATTCAGGTGGAAAAGATTGTTGGGAAGCTGATGACCATCCCTGTGCCTATCCTTTTACAGGAGGGCTGCACCACAGTCTCTTTCTCCCGGGGAGGCCCAAGCCCCTACCACTACTTTTTTGCAATGTCCTTGTCAAAAGCATCCTGTTACCAACCCCCCTACCAACAGCTAATACATCTTCAGAATACGTAAGCTTGGGTACCACTTTGTGCCTCGCCCTTCCTCCAACATTAGCATGCCTTTTTGTTTGGGAATCAGTGCTCTAGAAAGCTCTGCATGGTCTACCAGTCTCTCACTCCCTTGGATACTGCAATTTGGTGTCAGGAGTCACTGCAGGCAGGTAATGTAGAGAGCCTCTACGTCATGAGATCTTTTAGGCTGCAGGCAGCTGAGATCCAGCCAGCAGTGGCTAGACCTGCTTGGAACAAGGGAGTTGCTATGCCAAGCATCAGTTCATCAGAATATGTGGAAAATCTGCCTACTAACTTGGATCTTTGCTTTTGTTTCTTCTAGGAGTGAACTTGTTAGTGGGCACTGAAAGTGGTCTGATGCTGCTAGACAGAAGTGGTCAGGGGAAGGTTTATCCGCTCATCAATCGAAGACGATTCCAGCAAATGGATGTACTTGAAGGGCTGAATGTCTTGGTGACAATTTCCGGTAAAGTTAACTCTTCAACGTGATTTTTTTTTTCCCCCTGCATCTGGCATGGCATGGCAGGCGGCTTTTCTTGGCAGCCTATGTGTTGAGGGGGAAGTCCTGACTTGACTGAAGTCAGTGGGTTTTCCATCATTTCACCTCTCTGAGTCTACAGTTTGTTTCTGCCAGTGAATCATTTTCCGCACAACGCCCTGTGCCTCCTTGCCCCCTGTCCTTCCTCCTGTGGGGTGGCCTTTAAAAATGCTGCACGGGTTTGGGGGAAACGTCCAGCTTTGTTTGTTTGTTCAGTGTTTGAGAGCTTTGTGAAGTTTGTAAAAATGGCATACTTTCCCTTGTGTCATGATTACTTTCAACCTGGCTTCTTTCTAACAAAAACATGGTTTGCTACTTGGGTTTAAAGACATCTTGTGTGTTAAAATCTGTAGAACGGGAAATGCTCTTGCAAAGTAGGGAAATAAGAGTGATGTGGAGTAAGTGTGTATCTGTTTGTGAGAGGGGAGTACAATGTGTACGTGATGTGGAAATGACTAGCGTGAGAAGGCAGATCAGTGCAGCTTTTGGCCTTGCCTCTCGCTGGGTGCAACTGCAGATGGCAAAGCAACGGGAGATGAAGGGTGGTAGTGATTGTTGGGTTTGTTTTGTGTGCACTGATGAAAAATGTGTTTTATGAAGCTTGAGGTTCCAGACTCTTTGGCTCCAGAGAGTTATTGCGTAAGATTATCCTGCTGTTGAGCAACCTGATATGATGCACTGTTAATCTTTCTTCACAGGTGGTGTTCAGCCATTTACCTTCCTTTTGTTTGGGTTTCTTTGCGAAATCAGCCTTTGCTATGCTCCACATGTGTGACAGGGAGAAGATACTAAATGCGGTTTCTCACAGTGGCCCATGTGTCGTTGTTAAGAGCCACCCAAAATTTTGTTGAGGCTCCAGAGCCCCTCTGACTGTGCTGGAGGAGCTCTCTGGCTCTCCTGATACTTGGGCAAAAGGACACACACCTAGATAATTTAATGCAATTTAATGCATTAGCGATGTTATGCTGCTACAGGTCTAAAGAACTGTGCCCGTGCTAGTGTTGTCAACATGGGACTTTGTTTCTATCTAGAACAACTGTATTTTATTAGCTTGTCACTTGCTGCATTCTCAGCTACAGCTATGCTCTGAAATCTTTAAAAAAAAAAAGATGCATCAAGGAGGGTTTAAAAAACCAGAAGCTACTGTGTGTCCTTTTGATGTCTGATGCTGTACGTTAAAATGTAAGCTGTTTTAAAAGCACCATTTGAAAGAGTTTATTCTATAGTAAACCTCGTAAACAAAAATATTGTATAATCCAACTTGTGTAAAATCTGTTGGTTTGAAGCATACCCTACACAGATGACAAGTGTCTGTGATTCAATCTTGAATGTAATTGTTTTAGGTTTGTTTACGTTTGCGTCAGTCACGATCTGAGTACCCTGACACATCCGTTTTCTTTGTTTCCTTCAAAACTATTGCTTCCTCTGTGGAGACACGCTACATTAACCCTTAAGAAATCAGCTGATCTTTGGCTGGTTTATGCCTTTGTCTCATCTCCCGTGTTTGATGGGAGGTTACTGGACTATGAGGCAGGAGAGAGGCATCCCTGCCCACCAAGAGGCAGGGCTGGGGGAGCATACTCGGCAAAACCGTGATGCTTTTATGCCCGGGCTCCCTCTTAGGTCCCTCTTTCAGCTTCTGCGCTGCAGTTGTCAATTTAAGCTGCCCTCATGCTGGACTTCCCTTAGTGTCTTTTTATTTGCAGTGAGTTGCCCCATCTCTCCAGGCAAACTAGGAGTGCTGAAATGAGGTTCTGTTTCTGCAAACAGTCCATTTTGGCAGATTGGTTATGGAGCTGCCTCTGAGCTTTGTCCTAGGACTGCTACTGCTGCGCTGGGAGCGTTGTTCAGCTCCCTACGGTGCGCTCAGCTGTAGTTCCCTTGGCGTTTTTGGGAAGTGATGCGCTGATGGTGGTGAGGTTTGAAAGGTGTCACCACATTGTGCAAAGAAGTTGCAGTGCGTTAGGGTTTCAAGGGGATTGTCACCTGAAATTGCTTTTAATATACACTCTTGAGTCTGAAAACATGAAGTCAATTCTTCCCCCAATTTATATCTGTAATACAAAACTTTCTGACAACAAAGCTTTTGATACTGAGATACTGAGCTGCTACAGCTAGTACAAGAAAGCTTGGCAGGTCAAAGCAGAACAGTTGATCGGTTTTTCAGTTTGTACTGTTGGGAGGCAAAACCAGTTTTGTCTGCTCAGGTAATACAGTGCTGAGAGTTATAAGAAGGCGGGAGGAGGGAGCAGTGATGTGCGTACAGAACACGCTCCTCTTACAGCTCCCTGGGGAGTTTGCCAGCCCGCCTGGCTGGTGGTGGCACTCGCGAAGGTAGGAAGGGATGACAGAGTAGAAGAACTGGTTGGCATCTGCCTGCTTAATAACTAAAAACCACAGCGACAATAAAAACAAAAACTCAATATAGGAAAAGGGACTTTGCATTTGAAACAGTGTCTGTGGGAGAACCAGAGCGGGGAGTTCTCACAGGAGTCACTGGCTGATCAGTTCATTTCATGGCTGGAGCAGAGTTTTCTTTTCTATTGCATGGCCATAACAGTGAGACCCACCTCCAAAAAAAAAAAGACGACCAGATTTTTGAGAGCTGTTTAAACTGACTGGTAGAGATTTACAAGCAGATTTACAATCCCCCCACTCCCAATACAAACTTTAAGAGCAGCATAATTTGTTGAAATGCATGCATAGCCATGTTTATATAACTAACTGGTCCTGCTCTTTTCATGTCAGGTTGCTGAAAGGCAGAGGAATTTCCTGTCTTGTGACTTTCCTTGTGGCCTAGACACTAAAACACAATGGGAACACACTTGAGATACTTCTCTGTTGTTGTTTTGAAAAATGTTTCTGGTTGGAGAGAAAGACTCTGGTGCACATCATGTGAACCAACACCAAAAAAAATTAGCCACGTGCTGGGAAATTCCCGTGTGTGCTGTTTGTTCTGAGTCTTCAAGTTTAACTGAGCTACTGGGGAAGCTAAAGCCATGGAAATATCTGAGAGAGAATTTGTCTCTTGGTGGACAGGGACTTGTGATGGTTTTAAAAACATTCAATGCCTTGTGCTGACCTTGAGCCCTCTGAGCTCTTCCTCGCCCAGAACTGCAGTGCCTTCTGCTCTGGACTACATTCCCTATTTTTCAGTGTTTCTAAAAGGGCCCTTGTGGCTATCATTTGCAGGATTTTCATGGGAGGACCTTTCTTTGGTCAGATGTAGGACTTCTGGGAATATTGTTTCCTGCTCTAGTCCCTTTTCCAAATCTTTAGAAAGCTACGGGAGTGGTGGGGCTTCATCCCTTTATGAATCATGGCTTAATAAAGATGAAGTCAGGCACTAAATCAGGGTGCTCATCTACTGCCAGATGTGCTGTCACATTGGTACTGGGGCTAAACAAAGGCCAGTGCAATGTTACTTCACATTTCATTTTGTGCCGTCAGAGCAGAAGGGCTTTTAAAATTAAATAGCAAGTCCAGTATTTGAAAACAAGTCTCCAGTTCCACTTAAAATTTAAAGCTCGGTGAACACATTTTTGACAATGAAACTGCCTCCTCTTTTCCTCCTGCCCTTCCCCATCCGAGTAATCATAAAAAAAATATCTTTTGGACTGTGCGTCTTTGTAACGGCACGGCTTGTGGCACTGGAGTCCCTGGGGCAGCCTGTTTGCAAGCTGTGCTTCCCCACCTGCTGCCCCAGCCCCTCCAGCGGCTTTCCCTGAGGACCCCGGCTCTGTTAGGGGATCCCCTGCCATCAGGGTGGGGGCTCTGCACTGGCTCCAGGACCCCGCTGTGGAGCTGACCGGACACAGCAGGGTGGTCTCAATGCTCAGGCTTCATGTCCTGCTGCAACCGGTGTCCCCTGAGGCTGTACGTCCATCCCTGTCTCTGAAATGAGCAGCCAGCCATGAACTGATCCGTCGGTAGGCATCACGTGAAAACTTAAGAGACAAATTAAAGACAGTAGCTAAACTCCATACCTGGATCTGGCTGGCAGGCTGCCAGGTGGACCATCCTGACAGGTCATGGCTTTCTGCAGTGTAGACCAGTACCATGTAGCTTGGCCAGCCCAGCGCCGACTGCAGTACAGGTCAGCTGTCTTCCTCTCAGCTCCAAGGGCCATGAAACACTGTCCGCAGTCACCCAGTTGCCTCATTGAAGCAGTAGCATGGAGCTGCTCCACTGACAAGTTGAGTCCCTGAGAGCATCTCCTGTTTCCTTTCCTTGCACAGAGACCTCATGGAGCCTTATTAAATGGCTCCTAGTCAAAGCAGGGATGATCTCGCTTCCTCACCTCCAGCTTCGTCTGTGGGACTGTAAGGGCTTTGGGGCAGCAAAGCGGCTGGAGGAAGGGGGATGCAAGCTTTGAGTATGTGCATTTAGGGCCACCTTCTTACTAGTTCAGCAAATGCTTTGTAGGCCATTAGTTGTTAAAGAATCACTGATAAAGTTTATCATGAACCTTGCTTTGCGTTCAGAGAGGCCTTCTCATATTGAGAGTTAAGAGTCTGAGCTGTATTTTGATGACTGCGGCAGATGCATTGTCAGTTGAAGATAGGGCAGCCTGGGCAAGTAGGTTCTCTCACCTGTGGAGAAGAAATACCTCTTGCAGTTTCTGTGTGCAGCCTGATAAGTATTAACAGCCCTTGCAGCACAAGGGAAGGGCTGCTGACAAAGCAGTCGTCAGCTTTTAGCGAGCGGATGAAGTTTGCATGGGCCGTGTGAAATTCCTTCACTGCAATTTCAGATATTGTACATTTTTCCTTACAACAGAACTGGTGTAAAGTGGTTCAGTAATGAAGTTGTTGAGTGCGTTGTTTGGTGTGCTTTTTCAGCAGGCGAATAATGAACCATCGTAGTAAATCTTGACCAGTTTGTGTCTCCAAGGATGATATAAGGGATGGAAATGTCCTGGTCACTAACTGGGAAGAATTTGTAAAATACAGTTCATCACCATATTCTTCTTCACTTTTGCTTCCTCCTTTCAAACCAGTCCTACGGTATTCTGAAAGCCGTATAGATCATTTTGGGCCTCAAATTCCATCCTGCTGCTCTCCTACAGTTTTGTGCGAAAGAGTCGTTCTGACTCAGCTATTATATTTTTTTTTTGTCTCGGTGCATGACTCTGGTGCTTTTGTTGTAGGAGTATAACCCTTTTCTGATAAAAGTTGTTTGCATGCTAAGAACCAGACAACCAAAGAGCTGTTCCCTCGAGTTTGTCATTTTATGTTGATGTGGTATTACCATGTGTCTTTGTCATTGATGATTGGGAAAGCGTGTGTTTGGGTGGAGTTTTGAGTAAAGCTGTTGTGGACATAAAAACTGAGGGAGATCTGTGGTTGCAGCAGTTTCTCCTTCATTGTTATTTTGGTTTGCTCTGCAGGGCTTTCTCTTTGCTTGGGCAGGGTTTTTTGCACTTATTTTCCTATGGAGATAAACCGATCTTTCTCATTTTGTGGCCAGGTAAGAAGAACAAGTTGCGAGTTTACTATTTGTCCTGGTTAAGAAATAAAATCCTTCACAATGACCCTGAAGTAGAAAAGAAACAGGGCTGGACAACAGTGGGCGACTTGGAAGGCTGTGTGCACTATAAAGTTGGTGAGTAGTGAATGCAGTAATCAAATTATTGGGATAAAACCTGGCTGAGAAGGGGAACTGCAGTGCGTGTAGCTGCTGGGTTTAAGGTTCGTTTTTATTTCTAGCTGTCTTCCCTATCCCTCAGGGTGAACTTTTCTGGCAAAGTACCAGAATAGATGGCAAGTTACTGGGTTAAACTGAATATGGGAGAGGTTTTGTGGTGGGATGCTGGGCCGTGAACTGGATTAGACGCAAATCCCCATCTATCACCTTCCAGTAGTGGATGCAACTTCCAGGAGAGTGCTAATACGGACAGTGAGGGCTGGTAACGTTTCACCACCTCTATTAGACCCTTTAGGTAACAGAGGGACTCTTGTCAACCAGCAGCTGTTCTCTTCCCCAACAGGTTTCCCTGATCTTTTACCATGATGAAATCACATGCTGGAATGGAGTGAAAAAAGTCTCTCTCTTAAATGTAGATTTTAAATACTGGGGAACCAAAAAAAGAAAAGATAAAAAAAGAAAGACAGTGGGAGGAGAAAGCAAGCCCAGCTAGTGCACGAGCTTTGGGGAGGCATCTAGGAACACTAACATATGTTTAACTTCAAGATGATTCCTTGATTTCCCCTTAGCTCACGAAATTTCCTAATGCCATCTCGGATCCACTGCGGTACAGTTATGGGATGAAGTGTGTTTTCACTAGGCAGTTGCCTTTTGAATTTAAATGTAATTTAAAAGTAATCTAAATGGATTTGGCTGTAGAAACTTTCACCAAAACTAGTGAAAGACATGTAGCATTGTCAGCAGAGTATGCAGAGAGCCTGCTGCCCTGCAGGTGGGGATGTGAACCAGGAACTCTTCCTCCTCCTTGGGTTTCATGATGCATCTTAATGGGCACTGGATGCTACCTTTGATTTAGTTTTCTCCTAAGAGCCAGCTCAGCTCCTTTCCAGCTGTGTCAGTCAATGTGGAGCAGCAGCAACTGGACTGAGCTCAGTCTCCTCCTGTCATGTTGAGTGCTCTTGGAAAAACCTGCTGGTTGGGTGTAATCAATGATGATGGCAGC